>NC_028642.1:51669720-51719613 GCF_001406875.1 Solanum pennellii | reverse complement strand
TGGGGGGTGTTATCCATTCTTCCATACGTTAGCATGGGAAGACTTCCAGCTGGCCAATTTAATTGTTTCATGGTCAGTTAACCAACAAACAAGAATATTCATCAAATAGCTTAAGAAATTGACAGGTAAAATGGTCAAAAGCTGATATTTACTACACAATCCAATCCAAAAACATAAAGATTAAATTATTGGTATTGACTGTTTGCTTACCCCCCAAAGAACTTCTTTCTGATTTATGAGACTAGCATCATGGCCACTTGCAACAAGAGTTACAACTTCTGCATCATCAGATATAGAGCCAGGCTGTCCAGGAGAAACTGTCATTTGATACAAATTAGCTTCATATTGTACTTAAATTTAATAAATACATAGCTCTAAAATTATACCATATGATTATATAATGAGTAATAGGCAAGGCACAGGGGGATCATGGGCCACTAAACTATTCATAGGGTTGCATTTAGGACAATTTTTTGCTAGAACATTGCCAGACTACCTGGGAAGAGCGTGACTTTGGCCCTTGCACCAAACATACCATGAACTTAATTGAGTAAATCATGTGTATCTAGTGACTTTGGCATTTCTTGGCACAAGCAAAAGTGGAATCCGAATGAAAGAGATAAAGAGGAAAAGAATTCAAGGCCTATAAATAGATCTGGAATACCCTCTGCATCTATAACTCACTCTTATTACTATTCTTCATTCCAATAAATCTTTGACCTTAATTTTAGCAACCTCCCTTGGTCAGAACCCAATAGAGGCAGTAGTGAAGGCACATAGTCACTACAGCTAGTTAAACCACCACTTGTTACACCTCCTATGTGACCATGTTCTCCCACGATAACATGACAATTCAGCAACAAAAACAGCCACATCTGCAATATCTTATCAAAGACTTCTTTTCTCATTTCTTTTTCTCCCTGTAACTTGATAAATTTTAGCTACCAAGGAAAATGTATTGGAGTTTGTTCGAGTTAGTAACAAGCCTTAAACCAAGAAACAAAAGCTAGAGAGCACACCTATGGAAGAACCAAGCAATATAAAGGAAGTAATTATGGTAAAATTCACCACTATTTATAATAAACATGACAGTTTCCCTCTAGTCATGTAATTTGGTTCCAGAGGGTTGAAATGGTTAAGTGATCGTGGAGGGACAAAATAAACAATGATCTGACAGAAAGAAGTTGAATTTAAATTGGAACGCTTTTCCTTTCCCCGTCTTTCTTCGGTGGATGTAATGATGAGCATTTGTTCTAACAGGAGAACGGTCAAGGAAAAGACATTTCTCTTCTTCCTTCTCATATGGTTTCATTATCATACCAATATAAATGGAAAGATGTAACTGCTTCTTCCTAAACACTTCATGGTGGAATAAATATTTACGATATTCCTAGGATTCCAAGGAAGGGGTGCTTCTTCACTTGGTTAGTTTCTAGAGGGGTGATTTTGACGGCGGAGAATGTTAGGAAATGGAAAGTTATCTGTATTAGTTGGTGTTTCCTTAGTAAGGAGGCAGGTGAGATCGTGGATCATATTATGCTACCTTGCAATCTAGCAATGAGGTTATGATAGGGAATCTTTAGATGGTTCAGTGTTTCATGGCTGATGCCAAGATCCGTGAAAGAGTTGATGTTTAGTTCGACAACTGGTGCCAGGAGAAGAAGGCAAAAGGCTTGGAAAGTTACTTCTCTTGCTTTAATGTGGGTTATTTGGAGCGAGAGAAATATGGGGGCTTTTGAAGGGATGGAGACGAGCCTTGCTCAACTAAGTAGCAGTCTCCACTCCCTATTTTCTTTTGGTGCACCATGTTGTTCCTATTAGTATAGAGGATTGGGTGTCTTTTAGAGTGAACCATATTTTTGTAGGTTTCTTCTTTTAGGGTATATCTCTTGTTTACAGTCATCTCGGCCTTGTTTTCTTAATGAAATACTTTACTTAAACAAAAATGACTACGCTAAATTAAAATGGTCAATTTAACATAGTTGCAAATTGAAAGGTTGAAAGCAACTGCGAAAATGGGAACTGCACCTTGAAAATTAATGCGCTCATTGATGATCCCAAGCATTGTAATAGATTCTGTCTTGTGCAAGTATTGCAACAAAAGGTCATAGGAGTACTGTTTCAGAGTAAAAAAAGCAAATCAAAAGGCTAATCCAATTAAGTCTAAAGGTATGCATGGTAAAAAGTAATCAAATGGTGCCAGACATGTATATTGACCAAAAAACAGTAATCAAACTGCACGTAAATCCACCAAACTAGACAAACCATTAGACAAATGATTGTTCCTTTAATATACATGGTGATAAGATACATGGCATGAGAACAACAGACTAAATGTTGTAGTTAATTCCAACAAACCTACATAATGAACCAGTGTTTGCTATTTCATCAACATAACTAATAGAAGTTCAGCTTCAAAAAAAAAAGATTTGAAAAGAGGTGGATTTTTTGTCAAAAAGTTGAAGTTCCACAGCAAAATAAGTGGTCAAGCGAAGGAAATGAAAGATAATGCACTCTAAAGTGAAATATCACATTAGTTTCTTTTCCTCCTTTGTAACTACTAACTCGATATGCATTTGTCGCCAATTGCTAACAAACCCCGACACACTTGGCTTTCACAGTTGAGACATTAGTGTGCACTATAGTAGCAGAAAAATTCAACCAGAAGAAGCAAAAGGATCAAGAGAATACCTGACACATCTTAATGTTCACTTTGCTCACCCGTATAGAATGAGCAAATTCCATTTCCTGCATTTCGGAATAAGTTTAGTGAGCATATGACACACTTAAGCATGGAAAAGGTCATCCACACAGGTGCTAGGATATTGATCTACCTCTAGATGGGAAGGTGAGAGGACGCCTTCTAACTTCTGAAGATCACGCAGATGCGTCATCTCATGGTCTTCACGGTAACTATTGAAAAAGGCTCGTGCTGGAAATAAAAGAATTGTGTTAAAAGTTATCTCAGAAATATCAAAATACAACCAAAACATAACTGACAAAGTATACCTTCTTGAATATAACCTCTAGCGACAAGTTCCATGAAACAATGAATAAATACAGGATATAAAACACGAAGCAACTCATGCTGCAAGATTGAAATATATATATGTTCAGATGAATCAATAATAACAATAATCTCATTTAACAAATAAAAGAGGATAACAATAATTAACATAATATAAGATGATTTTAAATGAGTCACACATACTATAAAAGAAAAAGACTTAACAACCCCAATATATACAATGGCCAAACTGTTGGAAACAACAAAGTTTGCACATCATTTCTGCGAACCGAAAGGTATTCTAAGCAGTAACAGCACTGCAGAAAGAGAAACGACCAAAGGAAAAAAAGGAAACAGAACACTCGGCATTTAACATTGTTTCATTTTATCTCCAATGGATCCTACGATTCTTTAGAGAGACAATACAACCGCACTCTCTAGGATATGAAATAACGTCCATGTACGTGAAAGGATTTTAAGGAGAGAGATGGCTAAATAACATAAGGAGCTGATAATAAATTTTCAGACTGAAACGAGGGGCGGATCTTTAAGGGCGAGGCGGATCCCAACCCCTTCGTTAGCTAGCTTAACTTCCCTCTTTTCAATCAATATCAGATTATGTTGGAATTGGAGAAAATCCAGATGCACACAGCACATCCTTCAATTCCAATAGAAAGAGAGAGGGAATCTGGAATGGACTGAGACAAGGTAAACAGAAATGGACAAAAATAAATGGAAGGTAGCTTCAGCTATTACAGGAAACCACAAAATCTTGAAGATTAAAGAGTAAGTCAAAAGGAAGTGTCTAACTTGGAGAGAGAGAAAAAATGGTTCCTTATGTTTGAGTGTAGGTTCAAGGTGGTCCTTCAATATACCCCCCAACAATTTGGGTTTTCTAAGTTTGCCAAAAGTGAGCATTCAGTCGAGCATTTATTTAACAAACTCGGATGGTTAAGACTTTTTTTTTTGAAACAGAACTCAGGTGGTTAGACTTTTTTTTTTTTTGAAACAGAACTTGAATAGGTAGACTTCATTGGAATGGTGAAAATAACTATCCAACCAAAAAACACCAAAAAGTCCTGTCCTATCTTGAAAAATGCTGCAGCATCCTCCAAAAATAAACCAAAATTAGCAAGCTGGCAAACGTTGTAACTGTAGATGTTACTCCCTCGGTCCAACAATAGTTGTCCACTATTGACTTAGCACACCCTTAAGAAACAATAAATAATAGGGGTAACATTACTATTTTATCCTTTGACTTTATTAAATTTAATGCTCTGGAAAATGTGTTAGATGATAAATAGTATTTAATAACAAGGGACACAAAAGGTAATTTATCTCTTGATTTTCTAAACTGGACCCTTGCTTTCGCTAGCAAGGGTTTTCGAACTTGAAACCTCCAAAAATGGAAGTCAACCACTGGCCACCCAAAGGCTGTTTTCGCTTTTGGTGAACTTAAAGGACTAAAATTGTTCAAGAGTACATTTAAGGGACCATCTTGAACCTACCAAACATATGGGACCATTTTCATCACTTTTTCATCTGGCTTGTATAATCACACAACCTAACTTGTATGAAGACAGCAAGCTTGTCATGCTTATGTTATGAAGAGCTATTTTTGGCTCGCTATTATGATCGCAATGGTAGAAGACAGTACTAAATCCATCACTGGTGCTACATTTATAGCATAAGTCAATGAACTAGAGTTGAGAATCACAAATATGAGAACTCAATTTTGAAGACCTTGTCACTGCCAGAAAGACAGCAGCAGAAGTATTGATAGGTCAAGGTGCACATCCGTAATACATTATGTTAAGGATTAAAAAGGGCTAAATAAAAGAGAAAACGAAAGCCTTTCCTTTCCATTTATGTTTATTTCCTATGGTGTTACTGGTGGCAGACCTTTTATTAGTGCATTACATGTCATGAGGAGCTATCCATCATGATACTACATAAACTACTTCTCATGTTACTGTTAGCACAAGTCAGGGGACCAACCTTATACAGATCCAGTGAACTATAGGCCCATGAACGAAGTTTGCTATATTCTTCTTGGTATCGTTGGGGACTGGTTTCAAATCTGAAAACATAAAAATTTAGATTCAGAATGATATCAAAGATGCATGCTAAGAAAATAACCAGAAAGTATGCATTATCACAGCTGTCAAGACTTCCAGCTAGTGTAAGGCGGTGCGAAAACGGAGCCATAACATCTATCTATATCTATAATATTCTAAAAGTAGGAAGCTCCAAAGTGTAATGTCACTAATAGAACTTGTTTTACTTACTTCCATCAGGAAAGTCATTTTCCTCATTTTAAGGAACTTGTTTTCCTAAAGAAAATATTTTCCAAAACATTTGACCAATTAAAGATGAAAAAATTGGAAAACATTTCCTCCATACCAAACACACAATTGTTGTTGCTTCCCTTCTTGAAACAACTAATGAAGCCTCAAGCCTAAACAGTTTTGGGACAGCTCATAAATCCTCCTCTACATCCCCTCTATTTATTTATTTTGAAATAGGTAACTTATATCCGCACAAAAGAACTCATCAGACTGATGAGGAGGGATTTACAAACCCCAGGGGATGCCATCATACTCAAAATCCAAAAACAAACTTTCAAAAATTTACAGTTGGCCTATAAACTCCATTAAGCTATCTATTGTCCCCACTAAATCTTGCTTACACCAAAAAAATATAATACTAAGAGATCTCATCTTGATCTTCTGTGTGCTGCTACCCTTCCCTTCATAATATCTCTCACTCCTTTTTTTTTCATAACGTCCACCACATACAAACAGGGATATTCTTCCGCCAAATTTCCTCTGATCCGCTCTTTCCAATTCCTAGACAGTTTGTTAGTACCTCAAAAGTGGTTCTGGGCATTGTCAATGCTATTTAGAACCGCAATCTCATGGCTAAGCACTCTGCATTTAAAATACAGGAGAAGAGGACAATTGATTCAAAAAGAACCTATTTCACCAAGTAGTGCTGATTTCTCCCTTTTTAGAATGGCTCCAGTGATTAAATTTATGTTATCTACTGAGAACAGATTATTTTTGTCTGACAGTTCAGGGTCAATTTGGGCATTTGCAGAAATGCTACTGGAGGGTGAAGAAAAACTGCTTCTATTATGTTGCTCCTGCTTTTCTTCCAACAACCAAGTCACCTCTCAACCCTAAACAAGTTTTCAGATCTTCTGTACTCAATCCTTCTCTACTTAAAAGTGTTTCATTGAAATTAAACTAATCTTTTAAGGTAAATTGATTTTAGAACTTAATCCTCTTAGCCAAACAGTAATTTTTACATCAAATTAAGTGGAAAAAAGAAACTTACTCAGAGAAAGAAAGGATTTTTTTGGTTAAGTCGGGGTCAATCTGAGAATTTGCTGAGTTGTTGTTGTTATGGATTGAAGAAGAACTGTTTTTATTCACTTGCTGTTCTTCTTGAAAAGCAATCTCCGTTTGCTTGAAACCCTTCTTCTTCAAATACGCTACGACTGCTTTCTCAATCTCTTCTTCATCCATGGCGAGAAATGGTAAGATTTTGAGGATTGGGAAGAAGAAGAAGAAGAAGAAGAAAACACCTGGGGTTTATAGGACCGAGAATTTTGATTTGGGGTTTCTGGAGGGACTTAATACGACGTCGTCGTCACTTTGTTTATGGAAGGTGTTTTATTTTTTATTTTTTTTGGTTAGGCTCCAATTTCTCACTTAATCACAAGATTTGCCCTTTGAATGGACCCATATGCTTAGTAAATAATAAGTTTTTTAAGGACATAATATATAATTTGTGAGAAATCTATTTATCTTTAGAAGCAAAAAATCAAAGATTATCAATACAAATTAGAGTCAAAAGATGCAAATTTCTTTATGCCGATGTGAATCGGTGAGACAATAATATATAATCATGTAATATTTGAAATACTTTACTAAGAACTAATATTTAAAAAATGCATTAATATGGCAGATCTAAGGTGCGGTGTCATAGTATATGCTATTTGCAGATAATGTAATTTTGATTGGTGAGACTAGCGACGAAGTTCACGTTCACAATTTCACATAGAGGTTTATAAATAGACTTTAGAGTGAATGATTTGGGTTGAGGACATGACTAAAATTGAACTACTCGAAGTATAAGTTTAATAAAGTGGTGCATGAGGCTGATGTGGAGAAGTGAGACTTGATATACTAGTCATCCAAAAGAGAGCTAGTTTCAAGTATTTTGGATGTATTATCTAGGGAAATGAAGAGATTGACAAGTAACACCCAGCGTATTGGTACGGGATTGAGGAAGTGGAAGCTTCATTTCCAGAGTCTTATGTGATAAGAAGGCGTCACCTAACCTTAAAGGTAAATTTTGTCAAGTGGTGGTTACATGAACTGTGCTTATAAGGTAATTTATTGGATAATTAGGAACTCTCACATTCAAAAAAATAACAATGGATAAGAGGATATACTAGAAACGATTAGATCAAAATGAGAATATATGAGACAAGGTGGGAGTGACTTTGATAGAAAACAAGACAGGGGAAGCGAAGTTGAGATGCTTTATGCATGCGATAAGGAGATGCACAAATCCCGACGTGGAAGTGAGAAAGGTTGGTTGTAGATGAGCTTAGAAAAGATATACCAAAAAAATATCAGAAAGAGAGGATAAAAAAAGGCATGACATAATTAAAATTTACTGAAGAGATAATCTTAAATATGAAGTCCCGAAGAACACAAATTAGGTAGAAGGTTTGAAAATAAAAGTACATCCATACTAGTAGGTGTAGGAGTCCATTGCTTTATTGCTCTTATTAGTAGTCGTAGTACTACGCTTGTAATTTCCTTGTTCTTCGATTTTGTTAATATACATTGTTTCATGCAATTCAATTGTAGTACTGTTCAACTAGAATGTGTTGTTTTTGCTATTATCAATTAACTTGTACTTTCATTTCACCTTTTTCTAAACCATTTTTATCTTGAGCCGAGGATCTATGAAAAACAACCTCTCACCACAGCTTTGTGATAAATTAAGATATTTGTATATTCTCTTCTTCCTAGACCAGACTTTTTGAGACTGCATTGGGATGCTATTGTTGTAATATTTTTTTAAAAAATAATGTAAGATATGTGTTTTGCACATGTATAACGTAATATATTTTTAGTAATGATTAATCTTTTAAATTCTATTGACCAAAAAAATGCCAATTATTATTCCATTCTCTTTCTTTTGTATTGCATTCAACGTCACGTCGTATACAAATCATTTACTTATTTGACCTTTTTATCTGTTTTATTTTAACTATAATCAAATATAATAAAACAAATATTCATTACAAATACTTGTAGTCTAAGAAAACATTTAGAGAGAGAAAGCAATAATCGAATTAACAAAAATTACTATGATAATAATGTTAAATATTGTTGCATTTTAAATCGCAGAAAAACTATCGAATGTCTTTGAAAGGAGTAAATCTTGCGGCAATCAAAGAACCACTATTTCCGTAAAAAAATTGTTGGAAAAAGAAAAGAGATAGACCTTTGATTTGTCCCGCATGATAGATTTAATTTGATTTTTTCGACGACTTCATTCGGCTGCTGCGACATGCTTCTTCTCTCCAAATTTTCAACTGAAATAGAAACACAAGAAATTGTTCAAAAGGGGGTAAACCTAAATCGAAACCTGAATGAAGGATGATGATAACAAATATCATGATTTCTTACTTAAATCAAATAAGGACTTTAATTAATTCGAAAGTCTTAGATATGATGATGATAATTAAACAATAATTATTTGAGGAAATGTATAAAATGATTGTTTATTATAAAAATTGCACGAATTACATAGTGCTACGAGCTAATTTCATCTTATTTCTATTTTTTCTCAAATTAAATTACAAAAATCTCTTAAACTTATAGGATCTCGAATACATTAGCAAACCTCCAGCGATAACTAAACAATTCAAAATCTATTTCTTTTTTAGGAATTGGTGGCCTTATTTGCTGAAACTTTGAGGAAAAAATAGTTTTTTTCACACCAAAATTTGAGCTTGCATAAACATAGTGTTAACTTAATATATTCATATTCCATTGACTTTATGTGCTGTTACAAATATATAACTAAGAGAATACAAATTTTAATTTCAATTTAATCATCTTACTTATCAAGAATGTCGGTAAAGATCGAAAGAATCGTTAAATTAAAAGAACTCTAAGAATAATATTCACCAATTTTAAACTTATACTCCCTCTGTCTCATTTTATGTGGCAACATTTGACCGGACACAGAGTTTAAGAAATAATGAAGACTTTGAAATGTTAGCTAAATTGTCATTCGAAAAAGTCAACTCATTTTTCTCTCTCCTCATAAATGTATTATGTACTATCTTTAAAATTAAGTGGGACCAACAAGAGTAAAAAATGAATTATACATTTAAATATTTACCATATAAGAAAATGTGACATTCTTTTTGGGACTGATCAAAAAGGAAATTGTGTCACATCAAAATGTAACGGAGGGGATATATTTTGTTAAAACTACTATTTAAATATATTCTTGATAATATTTATGTCACGTTCATAATTCAATACTCATTAATTGACAAAAAATAAACACGCAACACTCATATCAAAAAATTAATAATTAGTGCAAGAGAAAATAAAAGGACATAAATAGTTAAATATGATAAATGAGAGTCAAATTTGAATTAATAAAAAATACTAATAAATAAATAAGAATTAATGGAAAAAAAAAGAAGTCTTCGCACATAAATGAAAAAGAAAAGAAATTTATTCCTCATTCTCCTTATATTCTACTTTTACTTCTATATTTATCAATATCCCGCTTTCATTTTATGCTTTTATAAGCTAATTTAATTTATTCCTCATTTTGATTTTAAAGTTTTGTCACAACGAAATTGTTTTTCAAAGTCGCAGTTGTGACTTTCTTTTTTTAATAAAAAAGATAGTGCGTGCAATACACTATAAATACACTAACACATATGAGTGACAGTTTAAGTGTGTTTTTTATATTTATAATAATTTACGTGTGACACTATAAAAAAAGGATAACTTAGACATATTTTTGACGCTTCACTCCAAAAAAGATATTTCCCCCGTTCTTAATTACTTAATTTATTTTAACACACATATTAAAAAATATTTATTGATATAGTGAATTTACCATTTTACCCTATTAATTATGAAATGCATGAATTAAAATTTAAAATTTTCAGGAAATTCTACCTTTTTCAAAGGAATTAATTTAAGGTATAATAGGTAAAAAGATTGTTATTTTTTGATTTGTTAAAATATACAAATAATTAGGAACAACTAAAAAAAGAAAAGTGGACAAATAATTAGGGACACATGGAGTATTCAGTTACTACTACTGTTAACCAGTGAATCTTTGTAAATTATATGTATTTAAAAGTTTGTAATAACATGTAATCACCGTACGTGGAGATATGAGATTATTACTGCGGCGTCTTAGGATACTTTGATACCTTATTTATGAACTATAATCCTGCTAATTTGATAAAACTCACTCTGTCCAACAATAGCTATCTACTATTGACTTGATACAAACATTTAGAAATAATATATAACATGAGTAACATTACTACATTACCATTTGAATATTAAATTTAATATTTTGAAAAATATATTAAATGTTGAAAAATATTTAATAGTAAAGGTAAAATATTTTTTTTTTTAAAAAGGTACATTATCTTTTAATTTTTTAAACTGATCAAATATTATTAGACAATTACTTTTAATATAGTAAACAAGTAAAAATGAATTTAGATGTTTGGATAGTTTTGGAAAATTGTGGGACTTTCATGTTTGAGAAATCCAACTTACATAAAATTTTATGTTTAAATCAATATAATTCTATTTTTATATTATTATTTTGAAATCATGTAAAAATGGATCTAAATATTATATTTGAATTAGCAACACCCAAATTAAAAAAAAATGGTAATTTTATGTCGAACTTGTAAGTGTTTACAAGTTAGAGAATAGTTGTAATTATTTTTTATTCTACTGTAATTCTACAATCATTTTACAAAAATAAAATTATATATAACATTATACTATATTTTTTTTGTGGCAAATACATATAACACACTATTAAACATGCATATGTCTTCTATAAGTCAATAAATAAAATTTTAAAAAATTAAATCATTTCGAAAAAAAATCAAACAGTAAATATTGTGTTTATACTAATAGCATATTATTGAAAGGTGGAACTAGAGGCAGAATTATTATTATACTAAAAATATCATAATTATTTGTACGTCTTGTAATTAGGTGTGTCAAATTGTACCAAATTTTAGGAGTAATAATTCATGTCACTAGTAATTAATTTGCATCGTACAAAAAAACGTAGAGGATAGCTACTTTACAATTATTATATCTAGTACTTTGTTTGTGTTATATTTATCATTTTTGGATCCATTTGATCATAAATAATACTTTCTCCGTTTTAAAAAAAATTATACTATTATTTTTTTAGTCTGTTTCAAAAAGAATAATTCTTTACCTGTTTTGGCAACACTTTAATTTTAACTTTAACTTTTCATGTGACATATTTAAAACAAAAGATTAAAGGATATTTTGATACATTTGACATAACATTAATTTAGAACCATAATTTTAAAAAAAATCTTCTTTCTTTTCTTAAACTCCGTTCCGAGTCAAATTAGACAAATTTTTTTTAAATGAAGAGAGTATTATTTTTTGAGACTACTTTTTTATTTTATTTGATAATTAGGGTTTGATCATGAAAAATTTAAATTTAAAAAATAACTTGTAATTTATTTTGTAATTCACTTTTTATTTTGAAGTTATATTTAAGTATAATCAAAGCATGAACTAATTTCAAATATTGTTTGCATATATATTCAGCTCCAACTCTATAAAATCCTAAAGAAAGTGAAAAATATTTAAAAGCTACGGCCAAACGCCTACTTGGTCTCTACTTATTTTTATTATTTTTTTTTTTGAATATATAACATTTTCTCATATAAATTAAAGGACTTTTTTGTTAAAAAAACGCAAATATTACCAAAAAGAGAATAAATGATACATGTGCATTTTTATTTTTAAATATGCTTGAGTTTACTTTTATTATTTCATCTTTATTCTTACCCTCTCATGCCACCTTTTTTTTATAAAAATAAATAAATAAATAAATAAAGAAAGCAGAGCATTAATTGTTTGAATAACTTTCGAATTTCCTTTTTAGTAAGTTTTGTGGAGAAAATATTTTTTAGAAACAAAATTTTATTTGTCAGCAAGTAATTTTTCTTTTTAGAAACATTGCCCCTCCCCAATTATTTCAAAAATAACTTTCTCATAACTAGGTGACTGAATTAGTTTGTTGGCATTCAATTATTTTAGGGAAAAAAAGATAAATATATCTTCGAATTATTATAAATGATATGCCGATCTTTCGTTATACTTTTGAAACATTGGTGTTCCTGTCGTAAAAGAACTAGAGCGTATATGCCTTCACTCTGACAGAAGACTAAATAGGGACACGTGACACAATTTTATCTATCGATCCGATGTCGGGTCGATGAATAAGATTATGACACGTGTATGTCCGTTAGTATAAAGGGTATATATGCTCTAGTTTTTTGACGGTAGGGGGACACCAATGTCCCTAAATCATGACGAAATGTATCTATATACTATTTACGATAGTTCAAGGGTATATTTATCATTTTTTCCATTATTTTAAGGGAAAAGACTCATTTATGCCATCAGTTAAAAATTTGGCTCATTTATGCCATTACCGTTCAAGAAAAGGTTTATTCATGTCATTATTTTTTAATAGTGATTTTGAAAACCATTTGTGACACATGTCTAATTATAATTCTGCCACGTCATCAATTTTTGTAAAAAAAAAAATCTAATTCAATTTTTGTTCAAAAGTATGATTTTTTTTATTTAAAAAATTGATAACGTGGCCTAATTATAATTGGCACGTGTTACAAATGATTTTGTGAAACCAATGTTAAAAAATAATGGCTTGAATGAACAGTTTTTTAAACAATAATAACATATATAAGTCAAACTTTTAATAAATTACATAAATAAATATTTTCTAAAAGTCTGATAACATATTTGAGTCTTTTCCATTATTTTTATTTTAATAAACCTAAAAATTGAAGAAAAAATAGTTAAAAACCCAATAATAACCCTATGAAAAAAAAGAGGATCTTTTTCAAATTTGTGTGGAGACTCTTTACTCTTTTCATTTATTTTTTTCTTCCACAAGGCCAAAGCTGAGAGGCTGAGAGACCCACCTGTATTTTCTATCAGAAATAAGATATCAATAATAAAACCATCTCACAAATCGAGAAAAAAAAATTTGAAAGAAGAAATTAAAAAGCAGAACATTATTGTGAAAGAAATAAAAAGTTAGCCAGTCATTCAAATTTACTGCTCTTTAATTTTTTGTTCTACTTTTATTATTATTATTACAATAAATTATTGTCAAAAAGATACAAACAAACAATGATGGACTTTCACCATTTTCCCCTCTGCACCATGCATCCATGCCAAGGTTCATAATTAAGCTCACTTACCCCACCCCCTACCCCTTTTACCCCACCCCCTTCAAACCCAAAAATTTCCTAATGAAGAAGAAAGCTTTATTCACTTGTTGTTTTTATGTTTATGTATAAATGTATGTACATGGTACTAGTGCATGAAGAAATTGAATGATGAATAATGACATTTTTTGTTTTCTTTAGCCTTGTTATCAGCATCTGAATCTCCTTCTTTCTCCCCCCCTTCAACCCACCACCCACCCAACATACCCACATTCTGACACCCTCCCTACCCCCTTCTCTGCAATATATCTGAATCTTTTTCATGTTATGTATATATAAATAGTTATAATGAATGTTGTATGAGATCTAGGCTCTCTCTCTTTTTATTTAAAGAATCCAAGGTTGTAAAAAATTGAGCAAAAAAGGCTTCAGCTTTACATGATTCTTGCATTTTTTTCAATCTTTTCCCTATTTGTAAATCAAGATCTGAACGCCCTTTGAGTTAGTTTGAGGAAAGATTTGATTTTTCTTTCTTCTTGCTGAAGATAATGGCACCCCCATTTTGTGGTTTAGCTTAAAGTTTGCAGATTTTTTAGCCAATGGGGTTTTGGTTTAGATCTTGGTTCTGTATTACAGCTCTAGGGTTGTTGCCCTTTACCAGTAATATCTTGATTTGAGTGTTTTTGCACCCTCTTTTATCTGTTTTGAGTCTGTTTTTGTGTTAAAAGTTTGTGAAAAGCACCATGTGGAAGCATTTTCTGAGTAAGCTTCCGAAGAAATCACTGAAATCTGAGTCAGTAGACTCAGGAAGAGGCAATTCAGACTCACACAGTCCGAATGCAAGCTCAAATTTAGGCCCTGGAAGGCCTAATAGTGTTCCAAGGAGGACTTCCTCAGTTGTGTTCCCAGCAAGTGTGATTGCAGGGATTGAGCCTTTGATTTCCTTCAAAGATGTTCCCAGCTCTGAAAAGATGAATCTTTTTATCAGTAAGTTAAGTCTCTGCTGTGTAGACTTTGATTTCAGGGACCCAACTAAGAATGTAGCAGAAAAGGAACTAAAAAGGGCTACATTGTTTGAGCTTTTGGATTTTGTATCTGCTAATCCACCCAAATTTTCAGAACCTGCAATTCTTGCATTGTGTAAAACATGTGCTGTTAATTTGTTTCGGGTTTTCCCTCCTAATTATCGGTCTAATAATAGCCACGCCAGCGAAAATGATGATGATGAGCCTACTTTTGACCCTGCCTGGCCTCACTTGCAAATTGTATATGATCTGTTGCTTAAGTTTGTAACATCCTCTTCTCTTGAAGCTAAGGTTGCAAAGAAGTATATAAACCATCAGTTCATCTTGAAATTACTTGACTTGTTTGATTCTGAAGATCCAAGGGAAAGAGATTGTTTGAAAGCTATTTTGCATAGGATTTATGGCAAGTTCATGGTTCACAGGCCTTATATAAGGAAGAGTATAAGCAATGTGTTTTACCGTGTTGTGTTCGAATCGGAGAAACATAATGGGATTGCTGAACTTTTGGAGATATTTGGAAGTGTGGTTACAGGGTTCGCTCTGCCATTGAAAGAGGAGCATAAGATCTTTTTGTCAAGGACCTTGATTCCTTTGCACAAGCCAAAATCCTTGGGGATTTACTTTCAACAGTTATCATATTGTATTAACCAGTTCATAGAGAAAGATCCCAAATTGGCTAGCACTGTGATTAGGGGTTTGTTGAAGTACTGGCCTATCACAAGTACCCAAAAGGAGGTGATGTTTTTGAGTGAGCTGGAAGAAATTTTGGAAGTTATTAACATGGCTGAGTTCCAAAAAGTGATGGTTCCCTTGTTCTGGCGGATCGGTTGCTGCATCAATAGTTACCATTTTCAGGTACTAATACTTGTGTCTCTAGACATGTATATTTGTGTGTGCGTGTGTACTTCAATTTTTATTTGTTGCGTAGTTTCTGAGTTGTTGGTTAGATATGTTCAAGGATCTATGAACTAATATTGTGATAAGATTTCTCCTTCTAATTGATACAGAGGATTCAGGCTAATGTGGGATGGAAATGCAATTGATTGTATGATGTATTCTTCATCCAGTTGTTTGACTTGTAAAGAATCAGGATCCTTCCAGATTTACATGTATTTTTAGCTGTGAGGAATTTTTATATGAAAATCTTTAAAATTACTACCGGCTCAGTTGCCTAGAATTAAATTTCTAGATTGCTGACAGGAGTTTTTCATTTAGTTTGAAATGGTTTCAGCAATGAGCCAAGAACTTAAGATTATGGAGCCAAAAAGACTTGTGCCCCAAGAGAATGTTCAGGATTTTTTTTGTCTATATGAAACAACAGCCTTGTCAATGAACTGGGTAAACAAGTGGTTTCAAGGGATGACAATAGATAGAAGAGTGCTGATAAAGAAGATCTATTACTGTTTCCCAGGGCATTTCTGGAATCAAGTTAATAAAATTCATCAGAAAACCTGCCAATAAGAAGAATGAGATATATTGCTTAATCTGCATTATTCAGTCAATGATTTAAGTATCTTTATCCATTCTTAGACAGACTCAAAAAATGGAGTTTCAAAGACAGAGAGAAACTGATGAAGTAATTGGATCTTTGACAGAGTTAACTTGAATAAAACCAAGTATCCTGGGCCTGTTTGGCCAAATCTTCTGACATCAATCAGTCATTGCACTAAGATGAACGCCACCACCATATTCTGAAGAGTTGGTGGTGGTGGTTATAGTATGATATCTTTAAACCTGCAAGTTCTCAACACATCTAAACATGTGTAAATTTCTACTTGTTATAAACCAAGTCTTTCTGGTAGATACTTGGATTTCAATCATTATATGGCATCACATGGTTCTTCTCCGTTTATCTTTTATTTTTGAGGCTGGAAATTGTTAGGTTCAGGGACACAATTTGCCAAAAACTATAGCATCTCACTTCCAAGGCATATAGTATATTTTTGCGACTAAGTAATGATCTTCTAACCAAGAGTGAGGACTACGCTTATGAATTGTGTATTTATCTAAATACTGGAGGCTTCTACATGAAAAGTGGTTTGTGGATGGGGAAGAGAGAGATAGAGAAGAATGAGTATATGGCAAAATGGTTGAAAAACAAATTTAGTTCATTGTTGGTTAGTTTCTGAAACCCCCTCCTCCTCTTTATCTTTCCATTCACTCTAGAGTTCTCTCTCAACCCCCCTTTTTCCCCAGTGGGGAGTGATAGATATGAACTTCAGGCCTTCTCTGGTTGAAAGGTTGCCATATGTGATGATCTCTTTGATGCTGCATTAGTCTGTTAACCCCCCCCCCCTCCCCCCAAAGACATTTACTTGTCATCCTAACAGTCAAACTTTTATTTTCCAGGTTGCTGAAAGGGCTCTCTTCCTTTGGAATAATGACCAAATTGTCAATTTGATTGCACATAACCGGCATGTGATTCTCCCGATTATATTCCCAGCTGTGGAAAGCAATACTCAGAACCACTGGAATCATGCTGTGCAGAACTTGAGTCTAAATGTAAGAAGGATGTTCTCCGAAATGGATGATGTACTTTTCCTTGCTTGCCATTCGCATTACAAGGAAGAACAGGAGAAAATAGACTTGGAATCTGAAAAACGGAAGGAAGCATGGGAACAGCTGGAGACTGCAGCTAGTCTACGTCCACCTGTAGCTGGAAACATTGCTGTCCTGGTAACGCCTTTAGCAACTTCAATCACTTGCTAAGAGGTGATGACTCCACTCTATCCTTGTCCCCGTGTTTTGCTGTGTATGTTCCAAGCAATTTAGGAATCATGGAGGAAAAACTAGAATGGCGTCATGGATGGAAAATGGCTGTTGTCTGGCGCAGGTTTTTGAAGATCAACCCGATTAACAGCCTTATCTCTGTTGTAACCTTAGTCCTACAACTGTGTTGAGAGCGCGAATGGGGGGCTAAACTAACATTTGTTTCTTTTATTTTACTTTATGAACATTTTGTCATGGCCTTATATGTTATCTAAATGGCTAATATTTTCATCACCTTTTTGCCTGGCTTCTTTAGTGTTCAGCTTTGCTAGTTGGATGGAAGTGGAAAAGAAGAAAAAGAAAATATAAAGATTTCAGGCAATTTGTTTGACACCATTTCTTGACATTGACTAATTTGTAGTTTTGTACTATATTTATGAAGCTTCTAATTATTACCTTTTCATTTTGCCCTCAAACAGATGTTTTTATACTCTTTAAGTTCCCATCTATTAAAAATGGTTTATTATAGTGATATTTATGCACTCACTAACTTAAAAGTTATGACTTAAGAATGTGCTAACTTGTATGGTGAGACAAATCTAGAATTTAGTTTATGACTTCCAGTCTGATCAACAGACCAAAAAAAAAAAAGCAGCTCGGTGCACTAAAGCTCTCACCATGTGCAAGGTTTAACGAATACATGGACTTTTTGTATGTGGTTTTTACCTTGCAGTTTTGTAAGAGATAATTTTTAAAACTTGGACCCGTAATATCTTATTTCATTGAGTTAGCAAAAATTATTGAATTCGCGTGAATCTGCAATAGACCCCGGGCTTGTGGGTTAAGAGACTTTTGTGATTCTTCAAGCCAAAATTTATTTGGCACCTGTTTGTAGCATTATAATAATGTGCTGTAAAGGGGTACTTTACAGCGAAATAATACCATAGAAGAGTACGGAATACGACCACATTCAACAACTGTACGATAAATAGAAAAAAGTAGTACTACTATTTCTCTACTAAAAAAAGAGTTGGAATCAAAATAAGCCATAAAAATATAAAAGTAATCAAAATAAGTCAGTATTTTAGTAAGTAACCAAAATAAGCTTAGTGGAAGAAAAAGTTTCACTATATCCGATAATCTAAACGTTTTTCGTTAGTGTCATAACGTTTATTTTTAATATATAATGAAACTTTTTCTTACATTTTATAAAGTGGAACTTTTTATTTCATTTTACAAAGTGGAACTTTTTATTACACTTTATAAGAAGAATATTTTTCACGTCTTGAATAAGCTTTTTCAGTGTTGTCATACAAATTATATTGATTTTGATATGTCATTAAAACGGAAAAAAAATATTTCATTATGTATTTTTATTTTTTTATTCTAAAAAATCTTTCAATCTCTATTTAAGGATGTTTATACATAGTTGATAGCACCTACAACATAAAGTCTTCTATATTTGTTCATTTCAATCTAAGAAAAATGTCTTCTACACCTAAAGTTAAAGTTTTATTTTATTGGGATGACGAAATTATACATGACGAAAATATCGTTTATTATAATTATCCTCCCAAACACAATATTAAATATCAAATTAATGTCCGATATCATAAATTTATTTCATCAATTTATAAAAGAATGGGTATAAACAGTACGGATTATAATTTGATCATAGTCGGAAAATACCCTACTTCATTTTTATCACAAGGACAAGTAAATTTTGGAGAGTAGATTATCTATAATGACGAATCGTTAACCGACTTTGTGAGGGTTCCAAATGACTATATAGATCAAATCAAGTTAACAACACTTGAAATCTATGTTAGGAAGGAGCCTAAGATTAGTCAACAATGTTCTCCTTTATCAGTCGATGTCCATCCCTAATTAGAAAATCGTAATAGCATTGATGGATTTCCAATAACTCAATCTACTGATTTTTCTAAAATGACTCATTATCAAAATATTCTTACCGACTGATATGATTTTGATTTAAAAGAAACTATCAATGAAAGTGATCGGTAATGCTCAATTATTATATTTCGATTATTGTTTATTGATTTTATCAGTTATTTATTAATTTATATTATTTATTATTCTTATTATTATATATTTTGTAGCGGTTTACTTCAGCAAGATAGGGATATTGCTCCAAGTTATGGACTAAATAATTATTTTGGTCAGTCCTCACACTTTGAAATGACGGAAAATGTTGGAACATCCTCAAATTTTCATGTCTCGCCTACTTTTGATGCAGATGATTATCGCTATGTCTAACACTTGTTTTTTTTATTTGAGTAAGTTAATTGCATGAGCCAAATATTTATATATTTTTTACATATATAGAAAAAATATTACACAAGATGAGCCCATTGATTCTGTGAATATCGATGATCGTGACCTTCCTAATTACGGCTCACCTTCAGCTAGTGATAGTGATGATTTGCCTAATGCTGAGGAATCAGGAGATAATGTTCCATTTGAGGCATCATCTAGTGGTGATGATTTTTTGACTCCCAATCGGTCGCCAAGACAAATGTCCATGAGTCCGTTTCGTAATCATGAAATTCTTTATCTTGATCATTTTCCGGATAGTCCAGATATCTTTGGTGATACACATGATGAGTATACATCACAACGTACGTGGCATGAACTAGAAGATTTCATGAATGATGCTCTATATATTTTGAAAAAGACATGTTATTCAATTCCAAGAAGCAATTGCAAAGAGCAATAAAACTTCTACATTTGAAGATAGCAAGGGAGTGCTTTGTTATTAAATCGACAAAGAAATCATGGCGACTTGTTTGCACGCTTGTAGAACAAGGATGTCGATTCAGGTTGACTTTTTTTATTGATAAACATACTAACATGTGGAAAGTTAAAAGATACATTAAAGAACATACATGTGATATGTGTACGTGCCTCGAAGGGCATTTCAACTTGGATGTTGAGATGATTGCTAAGTCCTCCGTGTTGATATAGAACGAACGCCAAGGTACTATTTTATCCCTAGATGATTTTTATTTTATAAGAAAATATTCATTTTTTATTTGATAATTAATATTATTATTAATTTCAGATTTCCCATCAAAGACTGTCAAACAGCTGTTCTTATATTAAAGCATATGACATTTCAGTAAGTAAAAGAAAAGCCTATCTTGGTTGCAAGCGGGCTTTTGAAAAAGTCTATGATACTTGGGAGGGTTCTTTTGCCGAGTTGCCGAGGTTCAGGGAAGCTTTGAAACACTTTAATCCTAGAACAATAGTCAATTATATGTTGATAGTCAAGACACATATTGGTGCAGGAATAGTCAAACAATAACATCCACCATATGGGAAAATTATGGAAGATTTGTTGATATTTTTTCGAAAAAAATAATAATCAGAAAATGTTTCAACTTAAAGCTAGATAAAAAGATAAATTTTTGTGTACTTTATGACATAGATACTTTTATTTTGTCTTATATTTTACGCTATTCTGCCTCTTAATTTATTTTATTTTATATTAATATGATTTGAAGTAGTGTTACTATTGAAATTTTTATAGGATGTGTAAACCTAAAGTTTTCTATCAATGAATTTAAATGCCTTCCTAACCAAAACTAAATTAAGTCTAAGGTTGAAAGTAAATCAAACCAAAACCACATTCTAAAAAAGATAAAATTTCTCTACAAGTACAAAACTGCAATCTTACCTATTTTTGCACCTAAGCAACGAATATGAGTTGTATGTTGTCGGATTGTACTACTCCAAAATTTCGATTTGTTTAGTGTGGGACCTCTTCAAACTGTCGGATCAGGATCATCTTCAAAGTTAATTTAGGAAGATTTTCTTCCACTTCATAAAGTGGAACAAAAAGTTCCACTTTATAAAGTAGAAGAAAAAGTTCCATTATATATTAAAAATAAACGTTATGACGCTAACAAAAAACATTTAGAAAATTGGATATATTGAAAAAAAAATTCACTAAGCTTATTTTAATTACTTATTAAAATAATGACTTAATTTGATTACTTTTATATTTTTGTGGATTATTTTGATTCCCAACTCACCAAAAAACAGAAATTAATGTTTTTTTTTTGCCCCACACATCTTATTCGTGTGAGCACAATATATTACAGTACTAGTATAATTGAATTGTTGACTAATCATATATTATTATAAGTGGGAAGCATCAAAGTATAATGTTGGATTACCATTTTACCCTTATATTAAATAAAAATATTTAATTAATAAAATATTAAATAATAATCATATCATATTGTACTTAAAATATATATTTTTACATGAAATAAATACATAAAAAAATAATTATTCATTAATAATCTTCTAAAGAAACTGTTGTCTCTTTACATTCCCCACTATGATCCTTGACTTTTCATTCCATATATGTATTTCTTCTTGCTTTTTACATTCTATTTTATTATGAGTTTGATAGAGAGCATTGAAACATTTTTCTTTTGGATGTTGTATTGTGCATGTTATTTTAAGTTATTTTTTATTTTGTTTCTTACTTCTTATTTATAATATAGTTTATGATGTTTGACTGATGTTTAAGATTTTAATCTTTGATGAAAAATAAAATTTGTAATTTTGTGTCGATAGCTTATGAGGTGATTTGTTTTTTGTTATAGGGAAATCAATTGATGAGATGCTTCAGTGTCGATCGCATAGAACTGTACTTTCAGTTGTGCCAATACAAACGGGGTAAGTCACATTTCGTCCTGACATATTTTTTGTTAGCACAATTCTTTGTCTGTGTTTTTTTGTTTACTATTATTATTATTATTATATTTTGTCAATAGTAGGTCAAATTTATTGAATTTTCATATGCAGGTTCATGTGAGTTATTTGTGTATAAAGCTAATTAAGTATTGAATTTTGATAACAACCATCATAACCCAATAAAAGTTAAAAAATGTATTATGAGCTTTGGCATGTTAGTGATGTGATATTCATTGGCTATTCAGCTTCACTTTCTTTGTTTGAATTTAATTTTTTTAATGAAGTTTTCATCCAAAAGAAAGAAGGGAGGATAACAACCCATGTTAAGAAAAAAAGGAATGAATACAATATCATATTTTGGTTATTTTACTCATGAAATTATATTAATTTTCTTTGCTTCAATTTTAGTTGATTATTTTAGTTATTTGATCCATAATTTATCCCTCCCTTTCTCATTCAGAATTTATATTACTCATCACTCAAGTGTCATAATATTATTTTTATCATATTTTTTTATTTTTCAAGTACAATTTTAACAATACAATTCCAAAAAATATAAAAGAAATGTTGAATTCCTTTTCTAACAAAAATATATTATAATTGCGATGAGTCATATCAAATGAAGTTTGTTTAGAAATGTTATATTGATTGTGGTGGTAGGACAAGGGTTTAATTGATGATATGAGTGTATTAAGTTTGTAATGTATGAATTTAATTAACTTAATTGTTTTTTAATCAAAACATAATATCTATATAAAAATTATTAAAAATTGACAAATTCATATCAAATTTTAACTCATAAACTAAAATTAAAATCAATTTAGTACTAATTAAGAATCTTCAAGATTACACTTTAGATATTGGATGTCATTGATTTTTGAATATATTTATTATATATTGATGTAATTTTTAAAAATACTTATGCTCACTAGAAAGGGATACACGCACAACGTGCGTGTTCAAATACTAGTAAGTTAAAAGGATGAAGGTAGTACTAATAGTATGGACTTTGGAGGACCTATGTGAAATAATCAGTACTAGTAACTACCTGCTCCTTTTGTATCAATACAAGTGTGAAGAAGAAAAAAATTGTCCCAAAATAAATGTCTAAGTTAAGATAAAAATAAATTAGTATGTTTTATCAACTATAGTATATCCTTAATACTCCATGTAATAGTGTTAAATTTTTTGGAGACATTTATTAAATAAAAATACTTTCTTTATTTGAATTTATATGACATCTTTTATATTTTGAGAGTTAAACAGTTTAAGTTTGATAAAAAATTTGCACGTGAAATCTTCAATTTTTTTGAAATGAAATTTATATATTTGTAAACTACGTAAAAGGTATTATGAGTCACGATAATTAATAATTCAAAATGTCTAAAAGATCTATGAAAAATTTATGATCAAATATAGACTTGTTTGACTCTTGTAATTCGAAAGATGACATATAAAATGGGACGGAGAGAATAGTAGCTAAGTAAACTTTATATTATATTTATTGATATCTTAAAAGAAGGTGATTTTTTACTAGGATGACAATTATTTTTAGACAGGAAATAGTAACAAATATCATTGGGATTTGGGCCTTTAACATGGCGATAAAATGCTATTTTCCCATTTTTTGCTCCTCATCATCTTGCATCAAGCCAAGTAAGTTGATAATGATCTTGTCATGCCGTCGTATGTGCCTACATTTTTTTCAATTGTATTGTTTATATCTCATCATAGTGATATTTAATAATATTTACGTCCTTTTTACTAAAGCGAGGCCTACGTTCAGGACGTAATAAAATTTGGTAAACCCTACTCAAGTCTTGTTATAAAACTATGTGGGGTGATGTTTGCATACATCCCTCAGCATTTACAGTAATTAATGTAAGTTTTCACCTTGGTTTACGACTTAAAACCATAGCAAGTATGATTTGGTGTAAACACCGGGCGCAGGTAAACACAAAATACCTAAATGCTACCTTAACAAATATAGAACTTAAATGAGAAAGCATGTAAGCAAAGTTATGTAAGCTTGATAGACTTAAAACAATTTGTATCTCGTCCAGAATGGAAAAGGACTTATTGCGCTTAATGAATAGAAACGTCAAATTTGGAACCATTTTAACAACAAGAGCTCTCAAACAGCTCCATATACATGATAGCAAGAAGCTAACCAGGTGGTGTGAAGTTACTTACATATTGTCATTACTTTTTAACTTAGTGCATCCACTTCATCCAAAATCTACAGCTTTCTGTGACGGACCATGATAGATGTGGTTAAAATTCGAAAGAGGGTTGAAAAGAATGTGTCTCTTTCCAGGAAGGATGAATTATTGTATGTTAAAGATTAATGTTCCTTCGCTTGAAAAAGTGACACTGGATCTGCCAAACATGGATTGGCCACCGGGACTCAAAAATCAGCATTTCCTAGAACAGTGATTGGACTGGTTTTGGAGACGATAAAGTTGCCACGGACTTGAACTGTCAATTCAAATGGAAGCTTCAGTATACAGAGTGCAATGTTAAACAGCTGATACATGTGGTTGTGACAGAGTTTCTTACCTTTGGTTGTTTATACTTTTCACGAATGGCATTCAGAGTGCTTCCACTGGTGTTCATCTGTAAATCTTGCAGCAAAAGAACTGTAGTTTTCAGATCTGACGCCTTATATGTAGTGTAGTGCTCCAAAGTTGAATTCTGCAAGACATTTCAGGAGTTATTTTGTGGTTGCATTCAATTGCAAAAAAAGATGACAGGATCAAGGTGCAAAAAAGTTGCATACCCATGGGTGGTTAGATTGATCAAGTGTCCATCTGGCTAGAAATACAGCTGATGCAGCAGTAACAGATGGAAGAAACTTGAGAAAACTATATTCAGCTAGTGTTAACTCTGCTAAATAGTTTGCCATGAATTCCAGTTCAACAGAGGGAACCTGTAGGTTGGAGAAATTTAATTTGTCATATAAGCTTCATTTTCTAGGACCCAAACCAAAAGAAGAAGGATATCTCATCTACCTCATAAGAAGCTTGTGATGCTTGAACGAATCTCCTAAAAACAAAGGACAATGACACAAATAAGGAGCCTACTCTCACAAGTAACATGATTAAATTTGCATGTATTGCTAATTACAGGTACCTCAGGAACTTTTTGGTGGTCGGAGCAGCAAGTTGAAAGCCCAAAAAATTCAGAACCAGACTTTCCATTCTTACTACCTGACAATGGATATGCAATTAGTAATTAGCCTTTTCACATCCACAGGGAACTTCAAGTCGTATTATAGAAGACATAGGAAAACATTTGGGAAATGTTCAGATCATTACTCAAGTAGGAAAAAAGTATGCATCCAAGATATCAAGAGAAAGGAAAGCTCAGAGCTAGATGAGGCAATCTAGATCTTCGCTTTTAAGAAGATAAACACAAGGGGGTAAAGCAATGTAGCTAGGATAAGCAAAAACCGTCAAAAGAACTAGCAGAGGAATGCAAGGTGTGGGTCTTATACAGTTATCAGTTTACAAGGACAAATTCTGAAAGACTAGTTGGATGCATAAGGTACAAAATGTTATAACAGACCTTGGGCTTGACCCTCAAAGTTAGCTCATGAACTGAGGATGGTTGAAAAGCATATAAGAGCTACAACCTTTACTCTCAACCACTGTGGGTTGAGAATATCACATAGCACGGGAGCTCAATATTGAGTGACTAAACATCAAGGATGGGTACCAACGACAAATACAACCAGGAGAAATGATATTAAAGAATCTAAAGCAACTCATCGTGCTTCTAACACTAATTGAAACTAAAGTTATTCAATTGCTCTTTATCACATAACATATCTCCAAGTACCAACACTAATTGAAACTAAAGTTATTCAATTGTTATCACATAACATATCTCCAGGTACCTCTTTCTCCACATAAAAGAAAATTACGACTAGATCAGCATTGGAATGAGCATACCTCTTCTTTCGAGTAAGTGTTGTCCGTAATAAAGCAAAATTCTTCCACACGAGGTGCACAAATTTCTTCATATTTGCTACAAGCAAAAAAGAAAATAAAAGATCACATACTGCAGAAAAATTACAATGAAAAGATGCAGATGGAAGTACATATAGTTTCTCTTTACTGAAAGTCTGAAACTACAAATAATTCTAAAAATTGGCAAAGTATATTACCGTGTTGAATAGCACATGCACATACAAGTTAAAAAAAGGGGAATGTTAGTTAAATGGCTCTATTTCCCACAAGCTACCACGGTAAAAAAAGGAAAATCTTTGTGATCTACAAGTTTATAAATGTAAAAACTGTTTAGTCTACCCTATAACCTGACATCCTTGAGTATGAATATCCAAAAATGATTTACTTACGAAGCAATTAGCATGCAGGTAACTCCAAGCAGCTGCAGTTTTTGTTTTTCAATGTAATGCTCAGAAAGGAACCTATCAATAAGATGTACAGTCAGGTAAAGAGTGTCCGGAACCAGCCTATATTCTTCAGATACCTGCAAGAGAGAGAACAAAATGCTGGTCAACGGATAGAATTTTCACCGTCATGCAAGATAAGCATATCCAATACTTCATAAGCAGGAAAAGAGCTTTTCAAAAGTAAGTCTGAATTCCATAAGCCAGTGCCATTATCAATATGCATATCAATGGCGGAAATGTAAAGGCTCTTTTGATTTCCAGTAAACAAAAATAATTCAAGCAATAAGTCCCCGACTACTGATGAATGTTTCATTTCCATTTTCATATCTTGCATAGATAATACATGCATAACTTATGAGGGAACTTAAGAATTATTTTACCCAGGATAAAATACTGAATAATAATTGGTATATTAGCAATAGCTTGGTAAGAGAGCACTTTAAAGAGAATAACACCGTTAAAGTATTGCACCTCTCATCATAGTTAACAGACTTATTTTCTTAATAGAGAAATATAAATCATGAATGTATCATAATATCTGCTTATGATATTCCAAAATGAAAAAGGAGAGATGTATAGGCTAAAGGGTCACTTGGTCATTTAGACAGAAATCATGACTGTAGAATAAATATGAAATTTCCTATCAGAACTAACATTTGATGAAATGCTTTAAGGGAAAAAACATATGTGATCTTCCAGGGAGGGTAACCATAAAAATTAAACAAGACAATAATGCTTGAATATGAAGCAAAAAATTTCAGTTGGTGATGCCTTCAAAAAAAGGAACAGTTCATCCAATGATCATAGAAAAGGTAATCAACAAAAAGGTTTTCTACTATCACAACTTAGGTCCATATGTGAAGATTTTGTTTATAAAGAACCACAACATACTCTTTAAGATAATATCTCATATTATTAAGCAGCGTTAAAACATCCAAGTAAAAGCAAACTGACCTCCACAAGCCAATCAATAAGAATACTTCGCATACCCTTGTTAATGTCCCGCTGAAGCTTTTCCATATAATTAAAGGAAGGCCGCCGGTCAAGCTGTTGGTGAGATGAATTTGTCATTTAGTAATTGAGAAACATAAAGTCTTATGTTAACAAAGAAAAGGAAGGGCACTCTTAAACTTGTTCAGAAGTATTTAAACTATTTCATTGCAATTATCCATGATAATATTTGTTTAATTAACAACTAAAGGCAACATTAAACTTGATATTGTTTAGATGGTTACAGATGCCTAGTGCTATCACTAGACTTATCAACAATTCAACAGTGCATCAGTAATTTTTCAAGTAGTAATAGGAATGCACTAGTCATACTAACCTCCATGGCTTGCAAATTGTTATATATATCAGGAGCATACAGACTACACATTAGTGGATCCTTGTGTTTTGAATCTATATCTGCAATACTAAGGGAATTGGAGCCTTCCTGTTTCAAGCAAACCTTGCTTTCATCTGCATGATGGAACAGAAACAAATAAGCACCTTCTAGAAAAGAACATAACAATAGGAAGATTTCCTTTCAAGACTAATAATGCTTTCATGCAATGTTAAGATGATGATTAAATTTTGCAGGCAATGCCAGAAGATCAAACAGATTAATAAGTTTTCCTCCTACAAACAGTTTTGGCTTTTTACCTTTTTGGGAAAAGGTTTTGCAGTCCATCCATTTGCAAAATGAACACAAAAACGCCCTTTGTATTGGAGACATAAAATAACCATTTCCGTAGAACCACAAAGACATATCACCCATGAGGAACTATGCACTCAATTGGTTTCTTCGCTCTTTCTGTTGCATATATTACATTGTCTCTATACTTCCAGTTATTCGAGGGTTACCATTTCTTCTGATGGTTCTACAAGTCAGTTACTTCACATTGCAGTGAGCAAGAGCTCTCTTTTGAGGTTTTATGAAAAATAGAAATTTTACACTGCTTTTCTTCAAACAGTTTACTGAATTAAGACTTACTAGAATGCAAAACAAAAAATGAGCAAAATGCAGTGAATGAAGTCTTTATAAACTTTCTTCTTGCTGCATATACAGTAGAGAACTTTAATAACCGCAAAAAAGTTATAAATTGCTATTCTAGAGGTTGTGCTTGGAATTATAACATCGAATTCAAATGGATGCCTATTGTAATAATGATATATCTGAGTTGGACAAAGGGCCATAAGTAGCTTTGCACTTTGAAATTTTAACTAGAACTATATGCCAGTAGAGGACACACATGCTTGTCGCGCTCACAAAGAATTATACGTGGTTTGAATAGAGCATTTCATAAAAGGATCAAATTCAAAGGCGTTGAATATAAATAAAAACTAGTTCACAGTTTCATCGTGCACAGCACTTTTAAGAAATATTAAGTTTTCAGGAAAGTTATGATTATCAAGTATCTTAGTTGCTGGTCTCTCCCGATAAGCAGGCAGCAATTACCACAGATTTTTTGAAATTTGAAGGAGCAGACATAGCTCAGTCATGGTAGTTGCACTTCAAACTATGTCTAAAGAGAGGGAATGAAGTCAA
Source organism: Solanum pennellii (assembly GCF_001406875.1). Classification (NCBI taxonomy): domain Eukaryota; kingdom Viridiplantae; phylum Streptophyta; class Magnoliopsida; order Solanales; family Solanaceae; genus Solanum; species Solanum pennellii. The sequence goes on along the minus strand of NC_028642.1, from coordinate 51,690,639 downwards.
CAAATTCCAAGGCTTTCAAATCTTGCATAATAGCACACAATAGCATACCTTTTGGTGTTGTAGTCTGGAGGGTAATGTCATTACATGAACTCCTATTCACAGGCATAAGATCAGCTAAACCACTCTGAGCGGCGGTGATATATTCACTTGGCTGAGTAAATGGGTGGTCCTTGAAGTGTGCTTGTGAACAGTGTTCTTGTGATTCCTCGACCTTTACCATTTTTGCTTCTTCAATCACACTCTCTTTTCTATCTTCAAGCTCAGGATTTTTCACCAAAAGAGCAGGTGTCACCTTTGAATTCCTCTTATCAGAGAATTTCTTAACCTATCACCATAGGACAAGTTGACATCATTGGCCAGAAGTTGATAAGTTTTTGAAACAAAGAAAAAAGATTTAGCACTGAATCTCCATCTTTTGAAACAAAGACATTAGTTCAATAACCAATAATTATGTTTAGCAGAATGATTTCATTTCCAAAGAGCAAATATGATATAACACATCTATTGAAGCTCACCTGAAATTTGCTTCCATTGATGCAATTCATGTACGGATTTTCACAAAGCACATTAGTGACATCCCTGAGAACAGCCCTTCGCTTAGGCTGTTGAGAAGCAGTACTGGAAGAATTAGCTGGTTTGTTCTCATCTGGGGCTGGTCTTTTGGATTTTGTTCCTTGAGTTACAAGTCCCTGTTTCTTATCCTGTCTGACAGATGGGTGTAGAGGTGGTAGTCCTCCTGATGAACCCAAGGTTTTTGCCCGTGCTCTTGTGATTCGCATAGTAGGCCCTTTAAGATTAGAAGATCCAGTTGCCATAGTTGCATTCCTCATTGATCCAGGTGGTGACATGCCAATTGTCAGAGCTACAACTGCAGAGACAACATTGCATCATCTTTAACTTTTCATAGTCAAAGGTAAGAATGACCCCCAAAAAAAAGTTAAAAAAAAAAGGACTCCGCAAAAACAGATGCTCAACATGGACCAAAGAGTAGGGAACTTTAAAATAAGTCTCAATATGCAGGATCCAAGAACTTGATGAAACAGCACAAACATCATTCTTCAGCAGTGTTGTCAAAGGCAGAGGAAGATTCAAAGGTCTTGGGCTTTAAGCACAACACACATCCAAAAAATGTTCTAGTAAAGGGCCTGATGAAGATAAAAAGTAAAGGATGTATATGCAATACAAGAAAACAAAATTATAAAAAAAAAAAACAAAAAAAAACACAAATTACATGGACAAAGCTTTAGGGCCTTAATGACATTATTCCCCAGAAAGTTTAGAACGTTGAAGTTTCGGCAAATATGTTTCCAGGTACACCAGTGTAAGAAGATAACTAGTGCCTGATTGGACTCTGACATGCAATCATGTGAACTAATGAGATTTAGGAAGATCACAAATCAAGCAACTATTATTAACTGGTATAGTGACTTGAACTTGGAGCCTTCTTAGTCAGTTAAATACACGCAAGTTATGCCAGTTTGAGCTACTAATGTCTAAGCAGAAAGTAACTTCTACAAACAGAAGTTAGCATAACCCACACTATTGATGCAATCTTTAAGTCATAATAATATTTCAATTATAACATTCACTTATGAATAAACTGAAATAGCAAAGAGAAGAAGTAAAGAACAAGTTGGAAGATTAGGAGTTTATGTTAACATATATTATGAAAGTCAATCGTACCAAAGAACAAAATAATGTAATAAACTACAATTGAAAAAGTCGATCACACTTAGTTTTCTTCTTTTCCTCAGCTGTGGTCCTTATATTTTCTCATTGTGCTGACTTTGTTTATTTCTTTTGTAGATTTTCCCATGACTACCTAGCAGACAAGGACACACTTTTATTTACAGAGATTATCTTTATACATTTCAAACTCTTCCATGAAAGAGGGTCTTAAATATCAGAGAACCACCAGCATCCACTAGCAATCTACTGAAGTAGACTAAAAATAAAGAGTTTCAAGCCTGTGAATGAGCTGAAACACAAATATGTATCTTCAAATGCAGCAGGCACAAGAGACTGTTTGTCTCATTTGATCAACCAAGGGTCAATAAACAACAATAGATACAATCATATATTCTAATTCAAAGCAGAAAGAGATTGTGTGGAGAGAAGCAATGACAAAAAAGTGTTACAAATTTGATAACAAAGATATATTTATGTTCACATCTAACATTTGATGAGATCTTATCTAAGGCTCTATCCCACAAGAAACTGCCAAGACCATATGATTTTTGTGTTCCCATATTTTGCTGTGAGTTTGTAGTGTGTTCTTAACTGGCTTGTATCATCCCAAAAAAATGACATCATATGTAGGACATAAGTCTATATTTTGAATAGTGATATTCACCTGCATTGTCTTCCACCACAATTCTAGAGCTTTATATAAATAAGGAGCAACTGTCACTGTACTCTTGAATCAGGGACGAGCCTGCATCAAACATTCATTGAATAACTTAAGCTTTAAGGTCTAAAAGGGAAAGATAGCACATTCCATTTGCATGGAGAGTTCTACAAATGCAAAAAAGAAAGCACCTACTCATACATTGTTGCTGCAAATTAAGTCATGTATACAATTCAATCTCAAAGTTTAGCACCAATATATTCAAAGGTAGATACAGTATATGATAGACGATTTAAAGAACTTTAATCCATAAACAAATAAATCAAAAGATATCAGTCATCTTGGTTATGCAATTTAACTACTGAAAAATTGTAGGAATTCTTTAAAATCTCTCAGTTTGATCTAGCTGAAGATCTTCTACAAATCCGCAAAAACTAAACCTTAAAAATAAAAAACTACACTAAAATTTCTAAGAATAGCATGACAGATCCATCAATTGTTCTTCAATTGGAAATTCAAGTCCATTGTAAAATCAATGTCCTCCTAAGTTGTAAATCCACAAGAAAAGCAAAAGTATAAATTCAAATTATTTTTTTCAAAACCAATCTGGAAAAATAAAACTAAATAGCTTTAAAACTCAAAGAATCAACCAAAACACATCAAAATTTAATTTGCTTAATCACAACTAAGTATAAGAAACTGAAAATGGCAATTAACAAAACCAAATAATTTCTTTTCTCAAAAGAAACTAGAAAAAAATAATTTAGAAAAAGCTTTCAGACCTCAAAATTCAACCAAAATGCACTATAAAAATTTTTTAAAAAAAAGTAAAAACAACAACTAAGAACAAAAATAGAAATTGAAAATAAATAATCCAAATCAATTTTTTCATAAGTAACCAGAAACTGAAAATCAAAGAACCTCAAAATCCAACAACAATGAACCATAAAAAAAAAACTCAAAAAAATACAACCAGCAACAACAACAATAGAAATTAAGCAAATCAGGACTCCAGAAATTAAGGAAAAATGGAAGAAAAACTCTAAGCTCACAGATCCATAAGCAAATCCTCAAGGATTACTCAAAATAGAGCTAAAATTTTTCAAAATTTCAAAATAAATCCCTTATTCACCTACAAGGCTATGATACATTGCAGCTAATCTACAAATACAATATCCATATCGATATGTACACATAAACAAGTACATATCAAACATGTATGTATAGGTCTAAGCTGAGCTTACTAAGCATTATTAACAGCTCATGAGCTGCCTGCAACACCGTTCTACGGCGGTGCCTCGATTGCAGAGCTAGGGTTTCTACCTTCTCCGATCGGTCATACAATCAATGTAGCTCGTCTGTGTGGTTCCAGAGGGGTGGGTGGGGGTGGGGGGTGAGAGAGTGAAGAGCGTAGAGTGGTGATACATATATAACACTGTAGATGTGGAAAGGGGTAGGGTGGGTGGAGTGGGGTGGGTGGGGAGTGAGAGCGGGATGGTCCATAGTTCAAACTTCTGATGCTGCAAGCTCCCAAAAAAAAAAAAAAAGGAAAAAGAAAAAGAAAAGAGTTTTTTCAAATTTTACACTCTTTTTTTCTACTGAATTTTTTCAGGGCATTTAATTGTTTAATTCTTCTTTCTACATCAATGGGTCCATTTTCTCCATTAGTACTCTTACTATTAGATTATTTTGCAAAAGAAATATTGTCACGAAATTCTCACTCTTTGAGTAAATGAAAGTGTTAACTTTACTAATTTATTTATTTTTTAAGAGTTTAATAAAAAATTTATTATTAAATTTGAAAAGGAGTTTAGAAAATAATGTCACGAGCTTCTCGTTGTCGTGGTATTCTCGAGATCAAAGAATATATTTTACTATGTGCTTGACGAATATAGATCATGACCTGGCACAAACAAAATAAATACTCAATAGAATGTCTACTTTAAACGTAATTTGAGGATATAAAAGTTTGACCGAAATTTAGAGAAATAAGTGATATTAAGCGGAAATAAAATTAGAACTAAAACAAATAAACAAACAAAAAAAATAGAAATTTGAAATTTATTTTTAAAAGTAGAGGAAAAGAATGTGATTAATTATTTCATGATAAAATATATTTTTATCATAAATTTGTATTTACTAAAATTATTCCTCTTCAATTGAAGTGTTTACCAAAAATACATAATTAAAATATCATAATGAAAAACATTAAAACTTGTTTAAATAGGAGTAATATTTATCATTAAATCTTTTGTTATAATTTTAAATTCAAAAATAACTTTTAAAAGAGTTGATATTATATATAAAATTAAAAAATTATTCAAATTAAACTAATTTTAAAAATTTATTACTTTGCTCGCGGTTTATATAAACAGTGAGCTAACACAAACAAAAAAAGGAAATAAAAATGTTTATTTTACTTATTTTTTAAAAATATCTAAAACTTATTGAGAGAGTTAAAGAGTTTAATAAATAATTACAGTATTATATTTGAATTTTTTTTATTAGAAATAATAAAATATTTATAAGTTTTTATATATATACCAAAAAAAAGTATATAATGTTATTTTATTGGTTTGTCTTACTTCTTTTTAATTCGTTTCAGAGCATTAAAAGAAGTTTTTGTCTTTCTTATCAATTTTTAAATTTAACTTTCCACATGACATATTTAAAACTATAAGATTAAAAGATATTTTGATGTGTGTGTATATATATATCTTCTTTATTTTTTAGAAATTCATGTTAAGTCAAAATAGGACAAAATATTAAAATAATTGAGTTATTTTTTATCAGAAAAATAACTTTTTAATCAACAGATAAAAATAACTTTGCATATAAAAATGATCTTAAAGTATAATCACAATTTTGCTTCTTAAAAAAATAGAAATTTGAAATTTATTCTTAAAGTAGAGGAAAATAAGTGGTTAATTATTTCACTATAAACTATATTTTTATCATAAATTTATATTTGCTAAAATTATTCCTCTTCAATTGAAGTGTTTACGAAAAATAAATAATTGAAATAACATTATGATTAATAATAAAATTTGTTTAAATAGGAGTAATATTTATCACTAAATCTTTTATTATAATTTTAAATTCAAAAATAACTTTTAAAAGAGTTGATCAAACACAAATTATAGATGAAATTATAAATTATTCAAATGAGACTATTTTTTAAAAAACTTATTACTTTGTGCACGATTTATATAGATCTTAAGCTAACACAAAACAAAAAAGAAAATGAAAATGTTTACTTTACTTATTTTTTAAAAAAACTAAAACGTATTCAAAAAATTAAAATAGTTTAATAAAGAATTATTTGTTATTATTATCATTATTATTATTTATTATTATTATTACTAGATTTGATTTTTTTTAGAAATAATGTTATAAAATTTCCCCTTTGAGAGTATCATAGACATTGAAGAATATGTAAGGGGGACTCAATATATTCAAAATCAGGGCATACGGCATACACCTTAGGTCTCCAAATTTGAGAATCCTTCAGTAATAATAAAATAATTATATTCAAGTATATTGTGTCTTTTTATTACTTTCTCTTACTTTTTTAGTTAGTTTCGAAATATTAAAAGATGTTTTTTTCTTTCTTATCAATTTTAAATTTAACTTTTCACATGACATATTTAAGACTATAAGATTAAATGACATTTTGATATATATAGATATATCTTTTTTATTTTTTAAAAATTCATATCAAGTCAAAATTAAACAAAATATTGAAACAATTAAGGTATTATTTATTGCAAAAGTAATTTTTTTTTTATCAAGAGATGGAAATAACTTTGCGTATCAAAAATATTAAGTATAATCACAATGTTGCTTCTTAAAAAATTAGAAAACTAAATTTCAAATAATTTTTATAAAAAAATTAAAAATTCAAACTCTTCAAATTATTATTTTCTTGACTCTAGATCACTTATTAGCTTGAACCGTTCTAACTTGTATAGATTATGAGTTCGCATAGATAAAAGTGTTTACTCTACTAATTTAAAAAAATTAAAACTTATTCAAAGATGGTAAACAAAGAAATTCATTTATTTAACACTTCATATTATTTTAATAAATATTAAATTTCTTTGTTATGTTTTGCTTGAGAAATATGTGTTCTTAACTTCTATAATCTTAAATGATTTATTTCATCTAATAATTATATCAGTGTACAAAATCAAGAACAATATGACTTTTTTTAAAAATAAAATAAAATCAAATGTTCTATATATGGTGAATAAAAAATAATTATCTCATCATAAAAATAATTTTTTTTTATTTCAATTTTTTTTATTTCTTTATTTGGTGATTAAGGTTCTTTGAATGGGGTCAGTGATTTGTAAAGATTGAAAATTGGATCCTACTAAATTGGTAGATTGGAAAATATATGACAATCAAGAAAATGGTCCTAAAATGAGCTAGTTTTCACATTTGTATTGACAAGAAATTAGATTTAAAATTAACCAAAAGTCTTTAGATTCGATTTTTATCATAATATATATAAAAAATATTTGGACATGTTTAAAAAATGGAACATATATATTTTTTTTAGTGTAAATTAATCAAATTTTTATATAACTATCATATCATATCATATAAGAGGGGGAAAACTAGACTCTAAACTCATCTCTTGTGATTAGTATTTTAAGTTTGAAGTTATAAGTATTTCATATGACTATTATAATTTCATCGACTATGACATGCTACCTATCTTTGTTTGGATTATCTCTTGTTCTTATAAACATTTAAATTGTTAGTAGACATTTTAACTCAATTTTTACTGTAAAAATTCTTATAGTTGGTAATTGATTGCTTAAATTGTATCATATTAGTTGTCATTTTTAAAAAGTTAAAAGATAACATTACTTATTTTATTTTTCTATCTAACCATTAATAATAATTGTATTTGAAAATTATAAACGGGTTCAATTATAAGATAAATGACACATAAATAGAGTAGATGTTCAAAGAAGAGAGATTACGACTCAAGACATAATAAAGATAAAGTAGTCAATATTTCTTTATATTTAATATATATTTTTGAAACGAGTAAACAAATACGACAGATAATTTTAAACAGGAAACAGGTAACATCCATCTAAAAAAATGGCCTCTTTGAGTAAGTTAGACAAAGTCAATTCCCCATATCATCAATGTCTAGTTCAATATTTAAAGGTTTAAAAAACATGAACAAAAAGGTTAAAAGCTTGAATTTCTCCTAGTATGTTACAACTTACAAGTGTTTTTTAATCACTTTTCTCAACAAAATTATTAATTTGTTATTATCGAAATTGAAAATCAGCACATGATTATCCAAATTACAGGGACAAAAATAATCCTCCTAAATGTATGTTAATGCATAATCATAACTTCTATAAACAATTAACTTTAAAATGTTTTACTTAGCATTCACGATATTAATGTTAATATGTTGTCACTTTCAAATGTATGCCCATGTCTAATATTAAGTTTTCAAAAGAGTATCAACAATCCATTGAGGTGCAAATAAAAAGTGTAAATTCATAGGATGTAAAATTTAATTTTCTTTGTTTTAAAGTATATCTCTTATAATGCATTTTTTTTTTGTTATTGGTATCATCGATGATATTTATATATATTATATGCTATTATATTTTCATGTCGTATTGATTTTCTTTAAATATAGAAATTATAAATAAAGAAAGCAATCCTCATAAAAATTGACGATATTATATTTAGATAAATAGCTCACATAGTAATATATATATATATATATATATATTGTAATATTTTAGATATATTTCTAATTATTAACTCAAAAAAAATATATTTAAAAACTCGAATGGCATAGTAAAGTCAATTTGTAGCATTGTGGGGAGACTTTTATACCAATTCGACACAAGAACCAAAGCTCAATGGATGGATACATTGGTAAGGGCAATGGGTTTATGTCCTTTTAAATAGGAAGAGACCTTTTGTCCGGGGTAATTTTGTCTTTTTTTTTATTGACGTAGTAATCTATCGAGGAAATGAGATTATTTATTCTCTTATTATTTAAATATAAAAAATGCTAATATTTTCAGATTCTTATATATAAAAATAAAAATCTCTTATAAAACAGATATAAAACTAAAAGTAAATTTGTATGCGATTAAAGAGTTGTTTCTCCCATCATTTCTATTTCGCTATTTATTACTCATTTGTGTGAATTAAATTTTTTTAATCACTTACAAAATAAATAAAAGAAAATGATATTTTCAAATAGTTTATGTATAAATGAAGATAGTTTTTAAAAGGATATAAAACTTTTTTTTAAAAAAAAACAAAACTTAGTGGCTTAATAGAATATTTTTCCAATTTATGTGTATTTCTAATATTATATTATTTGAAGGTCTCAACCTTCTAAGTTGACACATTTTTTCTGGCAGAATTAAAAACGAATTTTCATATATGGTTCACAATGACGTGATAATTACGGGGTTGTTATTATTAATCTTTGTTTAGTATTTTTTTTTCCTTTGACCAACACGATAAATCTTTAGTAAAACGTTCAAAATATTAATTATATATTCTCAATGAAATTTTAGTTTAATTTGAGAAGCTTGGAGTTATTTTACAGTTCATAATTCATCTAAAAATTATTATTTAAAAGAGTACATGCTATATAATCATATTAATTGAATTTTTTATATTTTAAAAACATATGTAATAATTCAACTTATTTTTAGTAACTGATTTAAGATCAGGAAGGTTTATTATCTTATTTAAAATGTAAAGAGGATATTATTTTTCTAATTAATAATGTTAAGGGCAAAAGCGATATTTAAAAAAACAAAAGTTATTTTATATGTTACAAGTGGCGATTATAAAATAGATTTTGATGTATAGAAAGATTCATATGTATCTAAGGTCATTAAATATGGAAATCAAACCAATATTCAGTCTAAAAATCTTGCATTCTGATCACTCCTAAAGTTTATTATTTTGATTGTGCGGTTTATTAAGTAATTTCTTTTTATTTGACTAGTTAATCAATTCACTAATAAAAAAGAAAAAAAGGAAAAATAACAATAATTGTTTTACAGGCCATCAAAAAATATTATGTCAAAAGCTGACATTTCATATCACTCAAAATATTTTTCTTCATCTAATATGAAAAATCAAAGATTTTAAGAACATACTAACAAAACGATAATAGATTGTATAGTCAATCTTCATCAATTATGTGTTTCTAAATTTATCGAACTCGATAACTTGACTTTTAACTCAGTATCTTGATGTTAAACTTTTCATTAATGTTGATTATTTTTATCTCATTATGATAATTTTTTATGAGAAACATTGTAAGTAAAAAAAACCTTTAAAAAAACCATTTAAAATAACATAAAAAGTAATTAACAAATGGTTGCGCCTTAAATGATGTCGTGTTATTAATAGCTTATCAATGAAATTACAACTTGAAATATTCATTTATAAAAATTTCTATTGAAATAGTAATAATTATGACATTCTAAATTTGAACTTTCACGTGATCAGACGTTTATTCCTAACTAAATAACCAATTTTAAGTTTGACAAATCAAACTGAAAATACTTATCACTTAATTATAATTAAATGATAAAAGGTATATATATACGCAAGATATATATCTTATATCTATTATTTCAATATAAATATTCGATGTAGATTAATTTTTTCCATCGATATTATATCCAAATATAATTTTGATCGACTTTCAAACACATACTCTTTTTCAATTATAAATTCAAACTAAGTTTTTTTGTCAATCAAATATTATCCAAATGCTTAGGTGTTTATGTGTTTTTTTTTTTCTAAAAAAGTGAATCGAAAAGAAAAGGTTTTAAATGCAAATTAATTTGCCAAAAAAAGAAGTGATAAACTTCTTTTTCTTTTATTTTTCAACTTTCACTCCTAAAACGTTTTTCACTTTTCCCCCCTCTATTATTTCAATTTAAGTCAACAAGATCTGAAATTACTATAAAAACATTACAACAATAACACAATTTTCAAATTTTGAAAACACTGTATCATTAATTTTCGAATGTAAAATTGTTAATGCATGTATCTACTAATTAATTAAATAAAATTTATGTAGTACATGACATTTGGACATAAAGTGATGTGAAATTTGAAAAAAAAAATCAAATATTTGGAAAAAATTTTTAAAAAAGAAGAAGACGGTATTTTTAAACTAAAAATGTGTTTGGACATGAATATAATTTGGAAAAATACTTACTTTTTTGAGATTGATTTAATTAATTAACATTTTATCATAAGATTTGATAGCCTGATTTCAAATCAACATTTATTTATGAAGCTCAATAATGCATATTTTCATCCCCAACTAATTTTACAAATACCAAAAGTTTAGTGTTAACACATTTGGTCAGTCGATAATTTGATTTTCTCTTCTTTCTTATGCTCATAGGTTAGTCTATTCGACTTTCTCTTGCAAGTCCTGTCTTTTCCGCTTTTGACTATGATTGTGCTCTATAGTGGTAGAACCTAGTGAATCAGGCATACTGCTTGACTTGTTTTTCTTCTCTCATGATATTTATGATATTGGTAAGTCGAACCTTCGCTATTGCCTATAACATATAAGAGGTCAAGGATCGAGTTGTCTGTTCATAGTTTCGCTTCTGCCATTCTGTTCCTGAGCTCTACCGTGGCCGCATTTCCTTGTGTTTTGAAGAGAAAAAAATATCACTGTCAATCTGAACGGGTCGATTTATTCGATCTAATTGTACCACGTAATCTTTAAAAACGTTCTGAGTGTATGTATATATATATATGGCTATTATTTAAAATAAACGACTATTTATGTTATATTCTTATTTATAAAAATGCTTAGAATTACTATAGTTTTTTTTCTTATTAGTTACCATGGAAGATAATTATCTTTTTTAAATTTCTCCAAGTTAAAAAAGAAAAAGAACCGTGCAATACTTTGGGGAAAAAAGCCCTTTAAGTTGAGAAAAAAGAAAAGAAAAGGATATCCCAGTATAATTTATCGAAAGTAAAAAGTGAAAAAAATGAAATAATTGTATGAATTTTCTTTTAAGTCAACAAGATCTAAAAACGTCAATAACAATATTATTGTGACAAAATTCAAATTTTTGAAAAAAATATTAGTGGGTCCATTGGCGCGGACCGCACTTCTCGTAACGATGTTGACCAAAAAGGGTGAAAGAAAAAAAAATAAAAACAATAACAAACTCTATATATCGAAAAAATATTAATAGCTCAATTAATTGACTATCTAATTTTTTATTTTATTGAGTCGATTCCCGCTCCTTCCGTCTCCAATCATTTTTTTAATAAAAATAAAAAAGCAAGTCTGACAAGCTAGGCTGTTAATTCAATAAAGAAAGTAATCCTTAGAATTCCTTTCTTCAGTGAAGGTTTGTTAGCTTATTGGAGTTTGAATTAAAACAGAATAGAATATACTACTATAAATTAAATTATAATAATAACACTATTATTAATACTTTATTATATAACTTAATTAACCAGTGAGACCACACTATATTCTAGGCTTAAAGCAAGACTAGGGTTTTGACCATCTCACATGTTTACCCCCTAGTCTTCTTATTCTAAACATATGTTTAAATTAAGAGCGTCGGGATTCTATATTTTATAAAATATAATAATAATATGTCAGTTTAATTTTATAAGTAGAATAAAAAGAAGACTAATACAGAAACTTTACTTTCTTTTTATGAGGTAAAAATTACCTAAAGATTGTTTCCGGAAAAAAAAATTAATTTTTAAAAAAGTTGTTATTGCTTAGAAAAAAAAGAGACCATTGTTTTATATAGTTACATAATTCATCGATTATATTATATCAAATTCTTAGCTAGTAAGAGTTAAAATTATTATTTGAACTCATGTGTATGATTTTATATTTGAAAAAATTGATAAGATATATAATGGATTGGACCAATGAGAATATAGCAAGTGGCCAGTAAATATAATTGGGATAATTTGATTGATCATATGTTATATGTGGCCATGTGGGGGTTGAATTGGCTCCTTTGTCTATTTATTTTTTTTTTAAAAAAAATTTATGTTAAAGTCACGGGGAAGAAGGTGGGAAACATGGCATGGGCGGTAAATATATATTAAGATAAATTGAAATAACTCGGTCGCGTTATCGAGTTGATTGATTATGTAATCTCTTATTAAGAGATTTCAGGTTTAAAATTTTACAAATATTTTTTTGATTGATTCGTCTTATAAAGCTTATTTAGTACAATTTAATTGTGATTCATGTATGTCTTGACAGTTATAATTTAATTATAATTTAACCTCTAAAAATAACACTTAAATGACAATTTAATATTCCGTTGATTATATTTTTATTTAGTTTGTTTAATAATTTTTTAGATTATGATCTAAATAATTCATGTATTATAAAAGCAATAAACATAGGGCAGTGTACTAAATGGTTATCCCATAAAAGACAATTGACACAAACTTCTTCTTAATTGCGATGTGTGAGCTATTGATCTATTCGTAATATAATAATTTTAACGGAAAAAGGTTTAATATATCTCTTAATTTTGTCATTTAGCTATGATATACCCCTTATTATGGAAGTGACTCATATATATCCCTACTTATAAATAAATGACTCACATATACCCTTTTCCTCTAACGGAAATGAAAAAAAAATTAATGTTAATTTAATTTTTTATTATTTTTTTCTAAAAAATATAATCCCATATGAGTAAATATAATTCTCGTCAAACATATTTTTTTGATTTTTTTTCTTTCAATGACTAATTTAGAATTATTATTTTGATAATCAAATTTATTTATGTTTCATTAATATTCTTATAAAACTTACTGTAGATGATAAAACATTTTTCTTCGAATACAAAAATCAAATTACAATATAGACAAAAAAAAATAATTTAATTTTTTTTCTTTAAACTAAGGAATGAAAAAAGAGAGAATAAGAATAAGAATAAGAAACTCAAATGATTATAATAAAAGAAGTCAAAAAATATTTTGTGTATGATAAAAATTTAAATCTACCTAACTTTGATAGAAAAATCATATATACCCCTAAATCATTTTTTAAAAAAAAATTAAAAGTAAAAAAAATAAATTTAAAACTAATTTTTTTAATTTCGTTAAATGAAGGTTATATGTGAGCTCATTTTATAACAAAAGAGGTATATGTGAGCAGTTTGTATAACAATAAGGGTATATATGAGTTACTTTCATAACGAGGGGTATATCATATCCAAACAACAAAGTTGAGGGGTATATCAGACCCTTTTCCCTAACTTTAATGATTTTATTTTGAAACATTTTACTGGAGTCTTTGCATGAGTTGCATCTCCAAACTTACTTTTTATTTTACTCTCTAAATATAGAATTATTTATTTATTCAAATAACTAACTTCAATTTAATTTCCTATTTCATCTCAAAAAAGAAATCTTTTCTCCTTTTTAGATATTATATTACTATTTTTATTTTATTTTTATTTCTTATTTCATAATATAAATCATTACTTCTTTTTACAAATAATCACTCTATACTCTATATTATCTTTATGTATTATAAAATTTTGTTCTTTTTTGAATTCTTCATTTAACAATTATATTTTATTTTAAATTTCTAAATAACATAAATTACAATAGATATTATATATAATACATATTAATGAACAGTTCAAATAAAGTGAAATTACTGATGAAATACATAATAAATATTGTATAATGTAAAATTTATTTTAAAATTTACATAAATACTCAATTTTCAAAACTGTTATGTTGCTTCTATAACTGTTCTATTAATGTATAACGGAGTTCAAAATGAACAACTTTTTGTCCTTATTACTTTACGCGTGTCTAATAATTGTTTAAATTAACAATTTAATCTTGTATCCAATTATTTTTTGTACTAATTTACTCCCTATATTTCATTTTAAACTATTGCATCAAATATTTTCATATTTAAATATAAGATGAAATTGTTAACTGAAACAACTTATTTGATTCCAAATATAGAGAATGAAGAGTAAATTTAAACTATTTTGTGTACTAATTATTTCATCCATTTTGTATTTTTTTCCCTCTTCTTTTCCTTAGCCAGATAGTTATGGAGTGTTTTTATCTCAAAATTATGAGTATCTAAAAACAAAATATTTTTTTTAAAGTATAAAATGATATTTAATAATTGGAGTTATGTTTAACTATTAATACAATCGAAAATATTTTTGGAATTCTTTGAGTAATTTTAAAGTAAAAAAAAAAGTAAAAACATGTTTTTGATAATTAAAAAAAACATTCAGGAAAATTGTAAAAATTTACAATCAAACACATTTTTCGAGCAAACTAAATCATGATCAAACACAAATTACATATTTTGCAATATTTACATAAACCTCAATTAGTGCAATTAGATGCTGTATTAGCCACATAGTCACATTTCGTTGGAATTAGGGGATTTAACGAGGGCTAATTTTATAAATAGCAGATATTAAATTTAATAAGCCTTTTAAGTTATAATTTTCCTAATTTCACTTCATAGTTATAGCGTTGTTTGTTAAAAAAAATCATTTGCCAATATAAACAAGGTAAAAAGAAACAAATTGTGCATTTATTCATTTATGAATTTTTCATAATTCTATTTGTATATTTTGGTTGCCAATATACAAACAAGATAACTTATTATGATTTTTTTTAATAAATTATACATCAAATATATCACCAATCATATACAACTTCAAAATTTATATAATCATAAATCAAATTATATAAATTTATAATAAAATTTAAGAAATTATAACCATAAATTATAAATATTCAAAATTATAGCTGAAGAAGTAATATACTATAAATATTTATCATTTGCATAATTTTTTCATTTAACAAAAGACTACTAAATTAAAATAATAAATAAAAAAAAAAAATAATGAACTAGTAAAAATAAACGACCGGAAAAATATGTTTGACACTCTTTAACCACCGCTTATCAATAAATGTCATGGAAGTTTTTAATATACATGTTATAAGATTCAAATATATACATATATATATATATATAAAAATATCTTTTTGACATTCTTGAACCATGCTTTGTCAATTTATTGGAAGCTTTTATTATGTCAATGAGATTCAAATAATATTTTTGGGGAATTAATTGCCCTTAGGCCCCATATGACTCTGGCATTGAAAACAACATATGATGTGAAGATGAGACCTACCCCTCGTGAAAACAAAAATAACAACACTAATGACAAATTCTACATATTATCCAATAATGTTCAAAATCGTTTGGTACGATAGATAAAAGAAAAAATAATTTTGAAATAAATTTTTAATATTTTTCAGTTCTTTATTTGATCATAAAATATGGAATAAATTATCATATGATTAATAAATTTAGTTGAAATAAGTTGTTTCTATTTGTAGGTAGAATAATAATATTCAAATAATTTATTCCAAAATAAAAATATAAAATAACAGAAACATCTTTTTTAAATCGTCTTTTATATATTACTTTTACATCAGCATATATTCAATTAATTTTTAATACCATTTATAATTATATTCAGAGTCTTCACTATTGATTATTTTTATGATAATATGTCTTTTCATTAAAAACTTCATATAATTTTTATTTATGAATGTATTATAAGATGAATTCATTAACTAATTCTTATGTTTTTATATATATTTTAATTTTTATATACTTTTAATAAAATAATTTATTGATCAGTTAAATTTTTATATTTTACGTCAATTAAAATGAAGATAATTTTAATCTTTTTTCATATATGAGTAATATGTGCTTAAATGAAGTGACATAATAAAATCTCTTATACTTTAACAAAATTAAGATAATTTTTTTATTTTTAAGGTAAATATATTTATTATATATACATAAAAAATAATAATTTATATATAAATGCTATATTTTTTCATGGCAAGAAATTTAAATGAATCTCGTCTTACTTAACTCTGCGGTGCTCATGCCGCATCGTCTTTTTTCAAGGTTAGCTTTTACTTCTTTTTAAAAAATCTCAAATATTTTTTATTTTATTATATTTTCCTTTTTTTAAACAACAAATAGTATACAATATATACTTTGATTATTTTCTTCTTAGGATTCAATAATTCCACTTCAATTATTTGTTACATGCTGAAGTTCAATATTTTTTAAAGTAGAAATGTCACCAAGAACCCCACTTATAGGACCTCTATTTAAGTTTTGTTAAGACCTAAATTATTAATATTATTTTACCATAACTTAGAAAAGGGACAAAATGTTGCTTCTTCCTCTTTTCCTCATCTTCCTTAAACTTTAAGATAATGCTATATGTATAATCAAATTTATTTTTTCAATTCAACTTGTTAGTTTAATACTTGAGGACATTGTGAGTAGTTTGAATTTGTTATATATTAAATAATGGTTAAATTTTAAATAATTTGCAAAATATGGTTAAAGCTTAAAGAAAGGCCCATAAGTGGCTAACCGTGCAGCCCAAAGTCTCATAATAAGGGCTTTCTCGCATTTTTGTCTATTCGGCCGAATAATAAGTTGTTTTATATATTTGTTGATTATTTGAAATTGCGCTTATAAGCAAATATATATACTATTGGGATAATTGTATATAATAGCAAGCTAATAACCTAAAATAAATAGGGTAGCTAGGGTTTGATTTAATTGTGCTCCATAGCAAACGTTTGCCAAAATTTGTCAGTCGCCTCTCTCTCAAAAATCTCGCTCGCCACTCTCCCATTCTCGCTCCAATCTCTCGCTCGCTTCCTCACTTTTTATACAAACACAAGTGTATAAAAACTGTTTCTATTTGTATAAAGCAGAGAAAATTGTATAAATACATATATTTTTGTTCCCCTTTCTCTCCTCTTCTAGATCTCGCTCGCAACCCTCGCCTTTCTCACTTATACAAACAGAAGCGAAATGTATAAATTGTGTTTCTGTTTGTATAAAGCGTTAGAAAATTATATATACACATGCAAGTACAATATTTTCGTCCTATACACTTATAATTATACAATAAAAATACTCCCCTGCCCAGTTTCTTTTGCCTTTCACTCTTTCTCGTTTTATACAAATTCAAATTGTATCTAATTTCTCTCTTTCTCATTTTATACAATTCGATTCAATTGTATATTCCCTGTCCAAGTCTTTTTTATCTTTCTCTTTCTCATTTTATACAAATTCAAATTGTATATAATCGTTCTATACACTTATAATCATACAATTCGTTTTATACACTTTGTTTATACAATTCTCTGCCCAAGTGTCTTTCTATTTCTCGTTTTATACAATTCACTTCAACTGTATATGCATAGCGAATTATATAGTTTCTATGTTTGCTATGGAGCGCAATTATGCAAACTTTGCTATGACATACAAATATGAATTTTTTATTTGCTATATGTGAAAGTTGGCCTATACTATTCCCTCTGCCCCTATTTACTTGTCTATATTTCCTCTTTTAGATGTTCCTATTTAATTGTCTATTTTGACAAATCAAGAAAAGACAAAAAAAAATTCCTATAATACCCTCATTTAAACTTCTTAAAAATTTCATAGTTTTAATTTATCATTTTTCATATCATATTTAATAAGGGTAAGATTGTACTTCACTATGTTAATTTTTGTTATCTTAATATGTGTGCCTTTTATAAAGTGGACAACTAAATAGGGACAGAGGGAGTATTTAATTACTTAATATAATTATAGTTTGTCTTAATTATTTATGATCTACTTTTAGCTATAATTAGCGACCTAACTTATTAGTTTTGTATAATTCACACATTTGTATAATTAAGAATTTGTATGACAAAATTTGTGAAACTTTTGTATAATTCATAATTTGTATAACTATTTACACTTTTGATATTTGTAATTGTATAAATTCATTATTTCGAATTTATACAAAAATAACTGAATTATACAAATGTCTCTGCAAATTATACGAACCTGCGAATTATACAAATTCGTAAAAATTACACAAACCTACGAATTATACATATCTACAAACTATATAAACGAGGCATCTTAAACCGTAGCTATAACCCGTAAATATGCAAACTATAACTACGTAGCATAATTAAATTTATTATAATGACTATTTTGCGAAAGTTCCTCTTGTTAACTTAAACATCACTATAGAATAGTTCTTCGAGTTTACCAATAAGAATGTGCGTGTGAAAATCGACTTTCATAAAAGAACAACTTTATCTAACAACAAATTATCCAATTTGAAAAGATGTTTATCTCAATTACTTTTTTAAACACATAATAAATATGCAATAAGTAGATCAATTTAAAATTATGACCTAGCGGTTAATAAAATTGGCAAATTTTACTAAAAGATTCATATTCAAAATTCAATAATATAAGGCTCCATAAGATTTCTAGCTGACTCTATATACAGTAAGAGATGCTAACTTATGATCCACAATTGGTGGGATGAGAAATATAGACATATAGCTTTCATTAAGAGAGATGCACATGCTATGATAAATAAAGAGGAAGAAGAGTATGGTCTAAAATTTGACAAAATTAAATATGCACACAAGTCTATGTCTAATATTGCATTAAATTTCCTAGTTGTAGTTCAAATTTCTTGCAAACTAAATGTTTTCAGATTTTGAAATGTACTCTCTTTCTCCATTTTAGCTGGTATAATATTGATTTGACCTATGCATTATAAAATATAATATAGAATAATAATGTTACTATAGTGCCTATTGATTACTACAAATTCAATGTATTAGAAAATGGTAATAGTTATTAATAATAGGAATACATTAATAAGTTAAAAGGGGTCATTTGATAGACCAAACAATGGACTACTCCCTCGACCTAATTTATGTGACACTTTTCGTTTTTCGAGAGTCAAACAATTTAAGTTAGATCAAAAATTTGCGTATTGAATCTTTAATTTTTCTGAAATGAAATTATATATTCGTAAACTACGTAAAAAGTACTATGAGTCACAATTATTAATAATTCAAAATGCTTAAAGATTTATGAACAATTTACGGTCAAAGGTAGACTTATTTGAATTTCGAAATTCGAAAAGTATCACATAAAATTAATCTGAGAGAGTAATTATGTACAAAGTTAATGGATGGATTATTTTTTCTAATACGCTCTACCACCAAAATAAGCCCTTAAATTGGGTTTAGACTCAAAATCATTCCCATTAACTTTATATGAATAACTTTAAAGTTGTGTTCCTCAAAATTTTGTGATTCCATGATATTGTTAAATCAACAAAGTACAACTAATGCAGAAGCTTTAACAAATGAGGTTTCATAATCAATTATGTTTAATTTATGGACAAAGGACAGAAATCACATAATTTTAAGATAAAATTATCATTTGTCCCTTATTAGTTTATAATTACAGAAATTTCTCAAACTGATACAATAATACAAGCGCTGATACATTAATATGATGTACGTTTTATACATGATACACTAATCTGATGCGCGAAATACATTAATCGTTAAGTAAGATACATTACATGTTATACATGAACACTAATCTGATGTACATTTTATACATGATACACTAATCTGATGCTCAAGATACATTAATTTGATGCGCAAGATACATTAATTTGATGCGCTGATACATTAATCTGATGTGTGAAAATGAGGAATTTTGAGAATTTGTAAAACTAATAAGGGATAATGTTAATAAGAGAACTTAAATGTGAGATTTCTGTCATTTTTCGTTAATTTATCAGTGACAATTTTTTTTTTTAAGAATTAGTTTGAAATGAACTTAAAATCACATATAAAGATAATCATATTAGAAAACACAGAATTAACTACTGAGTTTATCAATCACTAATTCATAGTTAAATTAGATTATTATGAAACTTTTGTTATTTGACTATAAAATTTTATCTATCGCTATTGATGGTTACATGCATACATAAGTCTTCACTTCAAATTAATTGATCCATACTACGTACTAGCAAAAAATGAAAAGCATATAAACTAACTGTAATTGGACTAATCAAAATATATATACAAAATAGTCTTCACTACCCACATGTAAACGTTGAAGTTGTGCATCTATGGAAAAGTCCAACATGTATACAACACTTGTGGTTAAGTACAAGCTTGTAAAAAATTGATTAACAAAAAATTAAAAAAAATTTAGATATTAAAAAACTGTACCAGAAATATTAGTATAAGTTATATATGTTGATTTCATGTTAATATGATAAAAATAAATATTTTAATTAAAATTTACATAATTTAAATTTCAAATTGTGAAAAACCACTTATAATTTGGGATTGAGTGGTATTTTCTTACACCTTCAAAAGGTAATAATAATCTAACACATCTATTCAAATAATTAATTAAATTTATTTTGGAATATATAGAGTACAAGAGTATTTACATTATGACATTGATTATTGTGGAATAACTTTTGTTTTTATTGCCTTTTACACTATTAACAAGGAATTAACTAAGAGGAAACTTTAGATTATTTGTTTTTTTTTAAAATTAACTATATATGCAGCATGACCCCCCCCCCCCCCCC
>NC_028642.1:51609372-51669631 GCF_001406875.1 Solanum pennellii | reverse complement strand
AAAAAAAAAGGTTGCTGTTAGTGATATTTACTATAAACAAGTGATAGTTATAAACTCACATATTTGTCATTTTATTATAAATATATTTATTTGTTTAGTTAAAATAGTCTAACTACTAGTAAAACCAAATCTTCCTCTAAAATTAACAGCCCTAACCATGCAAATCTAACTTCAAATATATAAGAAAACAATTTTCTTTTCAATTTGAACAATAAGTATGTAGTAATTAATTAGTTACATAACTACTCACTCCGTTCAGAATTGTTTGTCATGTTGCGCTTATCAAAAGTCAATTTAAATAATTTTCAAATGTAAATTAGATCACATTAATTTAATATTTTAAACAAAAAAATACATATTCTAAAACTATTTAAAAAGTACTATAAATTATAATTTTTTGCATATTAATATAATGATAAAATATATCTTAAAATGTTAGTCAAAGTTTTTATAGTTTGACTCTAAAAATAGAAAACATGACAAATAATACCGATTGGGAGAGTAATAAATTAAAATGTCACGGTGACTTAATATAAGATAGTAGATACATTTGGAAATTATTATGGTTTTTTTATTTAGAAAGAAATGATACAGATAGTGAAATGATATAACAATATATCTTTGAAAGGAATTAAAAAGACGTTAAAATCACTCTCTTGGTTTTTCATTTCAAATCAGAGCGATAAAAACCTAATTTAAGTATATCTTTGAAAGGAATTAAAAAGACGTTAAAATCACTCTCTTGGTTTTTCATTTCAAATCAGAGCGATAAAAACCTAATTTAAGTATATCACGATAGTAAGATAATTCTATCACGTGCAATATCTTATTATATATTTAAATCGTATGTAAAGAATTTAATTTGTCACTCAATGAAAATTATACATCAGAAAAAATATTATACTTAATGAAATATAAAAATACATCACAATTCTTTCTCACTCAAATATAATTTAATGATTGTTCAAATACGCAATCACTAAAATTTATTGATTATAATTGCAGTTGAAGCCTTTTAAATTAAAGTCCAATCGAATTTAATGCACTTTTACTTAGGTGGTTAATTCAGTGTATAAAAGTTGAAGTTTCAATAAGTTTTCTTGCAAAAACAATACTAATAAAACAAGTGGGGCAATGAAATAATAATATAGTTTATATACATATATAAATATAATATTTGCACGACTATCTCATTTTTGTTGAGAATTAAATCTTTATTAAAACTAAAAATATTACTTCTTTTCCAAACTCATTTTCTATGTTTTTTTTTTGTTTTTTTTGGTTTAAGGGTTTCTTAGGAAAAATTATGTTTACAACCCTTAAAATATTGCAAAATCTAAGTTAATTCTTGTGATATCTAATTAAATATATTTTAGTTGTCAGTTAATGAAAATAGTAATATAATTACTTTATCTCCCATCTTGTGATGAATCGTTACAAACTCAAAGAATTAAATTATTAAATCATATAATTATCCATGTTTTTTTTTGTTTCCCACCTAATATTCAGAGTCTATATTGGAGTCCCGATTAAATACATGTCGTGTATTGCAAAGTTCATTTAGAGGTGATGCTTCCAACAAGATTTTCTCCATATCCAGACTCGAAATCGAAATCTTTAATTAAAAGTGAAGCAGTTCCACCACGCACCATAATCCGTATTGGTTAATTATCCATATATTATGTTAATTGTTAAATCTCTATGCTTAATCCATTTTTGAAGGTATAACATATTCCCATTCAACTAATTTTAAAACGAATAGAAAGGAAAATAAAAGATAGAAAAGAGTAAGCAAAATGGAAGACTCCACCAAGTACCACATCATAGAGCTTTTTTTTAAAAAAAATTTATTTCATATCGAGTGTCTAGTATACACAATAGAGTTCGATTAATTTGAATTTATACCGTATATAAAGCTTTAATGGGAGAAAACAATCCACCACTTCAAACTAGATTTCATATATGTGAAACTCCAATTCAAAACCTCTAAATAGGGAAAGGGTACCCCTCAACTTTCTATTTAGAGCTGATATACCCTTATTATGAATCGATTCACACATACCCTTATCGTTATGAAAAAGGTATATATAAACCATTTATATAACGACAAGAATAGATATGAAACCACTTTTATAAAAAAAAAATATATATTAACTATAAATAACAAAATTGAAGGGTGTATTAAGACGTTTTTCTTATTAAAAAATAATAATTTTTCAATGGTAAGCATCATCGAGTTTTAATGCCAAATGTGACAATGAGAAAATATATAACTTCAGAATTTAATGAGGAATGGTCCAATGGTTAGACAAAATAACGTAAAAACAGGTTGTCTTCAGTTGTCATATTTATTATATTTCAAAAAATGTATTTAATATGACAGACAATCTATAACTCTGACAAGTCTAACAAATATACCACACAGTACACTTGAAAACAAATTTTTGATAAATGATAATAAATAAACTTATGAGTACATATAGAGAGTTATATACAATAAAATATTGTGGTATAATGGATAAATATTTCTCAAGTTTTCAATTATAATTTTTATGTTTGAGTCCTAAGTTAATGAGTTATCGATTTTTCTGGGCGAATTCGGATATTGAATGAAAAATAAAAGGAAAAAAATCGAGAATTTTAAATTTTAAAATTTACGAAAGATGTTCCTGTTAAAGTTTGAGATTAATTAAGCATGTTGATATCTAATCCTGACCTTAGTCGATTTAAGAGGGAACAAATAAATCAAAACCTTGCTTCAATTTAAGTTACAATTATTCTTTTCCACTTACCTTGAATAAATTTTATATAATGCATGTTTTGCTCTATATGATTAGAGTCTCTTGGATTTTGTATTTTTTCCCTCAATTTTTAGTATATGTAATTGGACTCATATTGAGAATTTCATATTTTCAATTAAAAAAAAATGTATAGCATAGTGTTAATAGTTAATACATTTCATTCTCTTTTTCAAATTACAAAAATCTCCTAAATTTTAAGGATTTAAGAGATATTGCGTCCCGATTACATTATTTTTGTTGATATAAGATATATCTATCTCGATACATCATGTCCCGATATATTACCTTTGTTGATATATACAAGACATATCTATCTCGATATAACCCATCTTGATATATCGCGTAAGAGTGATGTATCCAAAAATAGGAGAGAATAGAGATTTTTATAATTTTTTCAAGTGATAAATCTTTTTACAAAATACAGTAAAATAAGTTGTATATATAGATAATTTTTTCATCAAGATATTACTTAGTAACTTTCAATAGTGGAAGAATTTCAAGTAACTAAAGAAAATGTTTTGAAAAAAATAAAAATACTCATATTAATTATTGCGTTTATAATCATCAAAATTCAACTCGTAACGAAACTATGAGAGAGTAGTGGACAACTTAATTACTTAGAATGGTTTAAAATTGAGATTTCTCACCACTATAATTAGATTAAATATAAGACTATAGCTTAAATAACACCTTTTATGTGGTATAAGTTATATCAATTTTAGCTAACGCCTAAACCAAATATAGAATGCAATTAATTCGAAACTAAAAAAGAGTAGTTGATAACTTAAATACTTAGGATGGTTTAAATTTGGGATTTCCCACTACTATAATTAGATTAAAATCAGGATTATAATTTAAATAACACGTTTAGTATGGTATGATACGTTATATCGATTTTAGCTAATACCTAACTAAATATATAACATAATATTAATTCAAAATATAAATTGGGATAATCCACCTAATCCCGTGACCATAACAACCCCTAAATGCACACGCATTATCAAATTACAGTTATAAAAATAACTCTAGTGATATAGTAAATTTATTATTTTATAAATTATTTCTTAAGAATTGTGCTAATCAAATATAAACAAATAAAAATGGACTAATGGAGTATTTATTAAGATTTCAAGGGATTTTTATATAGAAATTTATATTCTACCATGAAAAATATTAGATTCAAATAAATTCAATGCCGCAACACATATCTATTATATAAAATTGAACGACACGTATTTTTCCATTATCCAGAAAGAATTTACTTCTCCTTCCAAAATTAACAATCACTTTAGCTTAAAAAAAGAAAAACATTCCCAAATAATTATCACTCCAAAAATTCAAGACAAAAGTAGACATTAATTTCCAACTATATATAACCTTAACATCAAAAACAGAGAAAATAATCATTCTACTTATGTTTAAAGGAATAACTTGGTAAATTAAAGTACCTTATATTTATATTTTTTTTAAGTGGACGTTCAAAAAACCCTAAATCGTTCCGGGCAGAGCTAGTAGCCAGCGTGTGGATCCGATCTAATCTAGTAGATTTTGCTCAAACGGTTTAATTTATTTGTGCGAATAAATTCATTAAATATAAACAAACATTAAATTTAATTAGAATTAAGTTATTATCGCTTAAAATCTTCAAAAAAAACCTAAATCGTTCCCGAGCGGAGCTAGTAGCCAACATATGGATCCGATCGAATCTAGTAGTTTTTGCTCAATTGATTTAATTTATTTGTGTGAATAAATTCATTAAATATAAATAAACATTAAATTTGATCAAAATCCAGTTATTATCGCTTAAAATCTTAAAAAAACCCTAAATCTTTCCGGAGCGGAGCTAGTAGCTAGCGTATGGATCCGATCGAATCTAGTAGTTTTTGCTCAAACGGTTTAATTTATTTATTTATGTTAATAAATTCACTGAATATAAATAAATATTAAATTTAATTAAAATTCAATTATTATCGCTTAATATAAAATCGTGATTATAAAATTTAGAACCTATAAAGTTTGAAAACCTAACTTGGTGTTAGTTTGTTATTTTTGGTTGTGAGTGGAGGGAAATGTTAAAGGTACCTTACCTTTTTTTTCCCAACTGTTTTAACTACTTTTGTGTATTCCAACAAAAGTCTTTTAGACTATTTGAAAAAAAAAATGCAAGTAATATTTTGTAACCAAAGTCTTAACTTAGATTTTCCCAACACTTTATCTGCCTCTGAAAATGTCACTTTCTCATGCATGTTTTTAGATAGAGATTTGTAAAGATTGGTTGGGAGTAGAGAGGAAAAAAGTACTAACACTAAACATATCAAATTAATGCAAAAGTTTTCAAGCCTACAAAAGTTGTTGGAATATTGACACATCTAACATTAACCACCTCATATATCATTTTCCCCTATACTTTTCTTGTTGTAATCATATATCCTTAGATATCTCCTCAAAAAAAAAAATTAAAAAAATTTGTAGTTGTGGCTTAGTTAACTATGTCAACAAGAGGTGAAAATGGAGCTAGCAAAAATGAAGAGGATCTTGTGTTGGCAGCTTTGCAGAGATCCCCTACTTATATACGAGCACGAACATCGATCTTTCGAGGCATTGGTGGAGAGGTTGCTTTAGTTGATGTTGGAAAAATGAAAGGTGAAGAACAAATGGAAGTTTTGGATGTGTTGATTAATGCTATTAGTGAAGATACAGAGTTGTTCTTCAAAAGAGTTAAGGAAAGATTTGAGAAGTAAGTTAGTTTCATTTTGAAACATAAGGTTTATAAGTTGTATTTGTGCATTTTGTGCTTAGTAGTTGTATAGTGTAGAAGAGTTCAAGCCATTCGGAAACAACCTTTCGACCTCCACGAGATAGTGGTAAGGTCTGCGTATACTCTACCCTCCCCAGACCGAACTTACTGGAATTTCACTAGGTATGTTGTTGTTGTCGAAGAGTTCATGCCATTAGTGTATTTTAACCTATTGTTGCTGGTTAACTGCCTTATTTTCCGGTTTACTTAACCCTTTAATATGGACATTTACCGATAGTTATCTTTAAGGTGATCTGATAGTGTAGAACTCCTTTACATTGTCAGTGTATAGAAGTTAAACTCGAAAGAAAAGGACCATTTGTAAACCTGATTTCAGTTTTCATGTTGCTTATGTTGATGGTTAACATTATGTGTATATCCTGTATGAAAGGCAAGAAATTACCTTTTCGAAAAATTGATTCTTGATGGTAATCAGGCCTCATTTAGGAGTGAGTTTCAGATAGTATAAACTTGGAAACATCTAAACGTGATTACATCGAGCTATAAGCGACATAATGGTGTTTAGATATGAGTTCCATTAGGACAACAAGAAGCTGAAAGAGCTGCGTGAAGTGTTAAGAGTCTTAAACCTCTTACATACATATGATCTTCAGCATTATTCATTGTATTGGTTAATATTGAACGTATCGAACTAATCTAACTTTCAGGGTGGATTTGGAATTCCCAAAAGTTAAGGTTTGCTTTCATCATCTTAAAGTTGATGCAATGGTCCACGTAGGAAGCAGAGCATTGCCTACTATTCCCAACTTTATATTCAACATGACTGAGGTAAACCTGCACCTCTCATGTGCTTGCTAAATTACGATTTCGTAGTGCCTAGAGTCTGACAAAGTTTCTGTTGTAAAAAAATTAACAGAGTTCCTTGAGACAGTTGAGGATTTTCCCAAGTCGGAGAAAGAAATTATCTATCCTAAACAACATAAGTGGTTTTCTACGGCCATCAAGGTACGATTTGAGATCCAATGAAGTGTGTCTCGTGTCCACGAGTTATATTTGGAATCTCCTGAGGTGGTTTTGTCTTTCAGGTTGACGCTGCTTTTGGGTCCGCCTAGCTCTGGAAAAACAACATTGCTTTTGGCACTTGCTGGCCGTCTTGATAAGAATTTGATGGTACAAACCTTTACTTGTTCCATCACAATGCTTATCAGTATATACTGGAAATGAAATGATTTTTAACGACTTTTTGCACTATAATAGATATATACCTGTAATTACTTATAACTGAACTAATACACTATCAGTGCATATAACTTAACGACATAAAAGCTTCAAATGCACTAGTAATGAATTGGTTTTAAGTGGTAGTATAACATGCATCATTCTATAACGACTGATTTCCCATACTGGAACCTGAAAACAAGTGTACATGCTATTCGTCCTTTGATATCAAGATGGCATTGTAGCTACCTTTTGTTTCGAAAAGATTGTTTTTGTCCCTCATTAATGCAGTTAACTTACTATGAAGATATCAGGAAGAGTTACTTACAATGGACATGATCTGACGGAGTTTGTTCCTCAAAGGACGGCTGCATATGTCAGCCAGAGGGATTCACACATCGCAGAAATGACAGTTAGAGAGACACTTGAGTTTTCTGGACGTTGCCAGGGTGTCGGTTTTAAGCATGGTATTTTCTAAACCTGCTACTATCAGCGATGCACTTTACGGTACTTTTTCTAGTTGAATTTGATATAAAACCATCAAAATTTGGGCAGATTTGCTTATGGAACTTCTAAGAAGAGAGACGAATGCTGGAATAATTCCTGATCAAGATATTGATATTTTTATTAAGGTATGGCGTCTGCGTAAAGTTTGTTTTCTAGGTTACATGTGTAGAGAAAACACTTCATAACACTTCATTAATCTTATGTTGATGTAATTGTTTTCTATCAGGCAGTAGCATTGGGAGAACAGACAAGTATAGTTGTAGATTACATTCTAAAGGTATGTTAGCAGTGAGGCTTTATTAAATTCATTGTTTTTCTACATTCACTCCACATGCTGCATATGGACCTGTAATTTTCTGTATGTTAGTTTTACATGTCGAAATGCTACTAACTACTATGAACCTTATATTTCTTTACGGAATGCACAACTCTTCACCGGACATGCTCAATGTGAAAGATACATAAAAGTTGATTATAAGAAAGAGTTATGGTCCAACTTCTTGAAATCATCGTTGTTTTATCTTCTGTACTATGCTTCAATAATCAATAGCATCATGTTATGGATATAAGACATTAGCGTTATAGACTTCATTGTGCTTTGCGGACTACTTTCTGGGCATTTCTTTTACATCCTTCTGAAATATCTGCAAAGATTTTAGGATTGGATATTTGTGCGGATACATTAGTAGGAGATGAAATGCTGAAAGGGATTTCAGGGGGACAGAAGAAGCGGCTCACTACTGGTACTTGCCTTCATTTCTGCTAGCTGATATCTGCTTGTTTAAAATTATTGAAAGAAGTCATTGCTTGGATTATTGAAGTTGTGAGAAATGTATGCAGGTGAGTTACTAATGGGTGCACCAAGGGTACTCTTAATGGATGAAATCTCAACGGGGCTAGATAGTTCAACTACCTTTCAAATCATCAAGTACTTAAAGTACACGACTTGCGCATTTGATGGGACTACCCTGGTTTCTTTATTGCAACCTGACCCTGAAACTTACTCTCTCTTTGATGATATAATTCTTTTAAGTGAGGGCCAAATCATTTATCAAGGTCCTCGCGAAACTGCGCTTGAGTTCTTTAAATTTATGGGTTTCAAATGCCCCTCCAGGAAAAATGTTGCTGATTTTCTTCAAGAGGTAATTTTCTGAGTTCAAGCATTTGACTGATGCTTTATTGATGGTGCTCTAATTTGGTTTGTCATCTTGTTATCTATCTCTGCACAGTTAACATCTGAAAAAGATCAAGGGCAGTATTGGTTTCTCAATAGTCAGTACAGCTATGTATCAGCAACAAAGTTTGCTGAGGGGTTTCAATCCTTTCATGTTGGTAATGCATTGGCACAAGAACTAGCTATTCCATTTGACAAACGTGACGGTCATCCAGCAGCTCTGTCCTCTAGTACTTATGGTGTGAAAAAGTCTGAGCTTCTTAAGATCAGTTTTGACTGGCAGTTGCTATTATTAAAGCGAAACTCTGCTGTGCTCGTTTTCAAAGTCACACAGGTCATATCTCTTAACAGTTTCTTTGCAAAAGAAAATCTCAATACACGTTGCTTCTTTAGATCCCTTTTAGAGTTATACTGTTAGTTGTTGAGATGGACATATTATTTTCCATTTTGCAGCTCTTTCTGATTATCTTGATAATGATGAGTGTGTTCTTCCGTTCGACAATGCATCATGATACACTTGAAGATGGAGCTGTTTACCTTGGTGCTCTCTACTTTGCAATTCTTATGGTTCTTTTCAATGGTTTCTTGGAGGTGCCCATGCTGATAGCCAAACTTCCCGTTCTTTACAAGCAGAGAGATTTACATTTCTACCCATGTTGGATATATACTCTTCCGTCTTGGCTTTTGAGTATACCCACCTCACTTTTAGAGTCCATTATTTGGGTTGCAGCTACAT
Source organism: Solanum pennellii (assembly GCF_001406875.1). Classification (NCBI taxonomy): domain Eukaryota; kingdom Viridiplantae; phylum Streptophyta; class Magnoliopsida; order Solanales; family Solanaceae; genus Solanum; species Solanum pennellii. The sequence goes on along the minus strand of NC_028642.1, from coordinate 51,660,434 downwards.
ACTATGTGGTTGGCTTTGATCCTCAAATAACCAGGTATCTTTTTAACTTTTTTGACAATTGGTTCTATTCGTTTCATCTTGTTTTGTATTCTGTATTAGTTTTTCACCATGTAAGACAACTCAATTTGTGTAATAACTTCAGGTGCTTCCGTCAGTTTCTGTTGTACTTCTCATTGCATCAGATGTCAATAGGACTTTTCCGTGTGATGGCATCACTAGGCAGAAATATGATAGTTGCTAATACCTTTGGATCTTTTGCAATGTTGGTTGTCATGGCTCTCGGAGGATTTGTTATCTCAAGAGGTAATTTACACTCTCAATTTGGCTCATCAATGAATTAGTTACTTCACCCTGAGAGAAAATGGTTTTTATTCAATTAGTTTGTAGTTGAACTTTTCATATCGTTACAGATAGCATCCCAAGTTGGTGGATTTGGGGTTACTGGTTTTCCCCTTTGATGTATGCCCAGAATTCAGCTTCAGTGAATGAGTTCCGTGGCCATTCTTGGGATAAGGTAATTCGGTATTCTGGTGTCTCTTTCATATCAAATTACAGTCCAAGACTTGCTAATAATCTACACTTTAATACATCCAAAAATAGCGGATCACCAACATAGCAACGAAAAATTCAGGTGGAGTTAGTCAAACTCAATGTCTATTCATGAAAATGAGATATATATTAGCATGTTTTCTTCCTTTTTTACGAATTTCTATCTTCCGAGGAAAAACAAACTGTTCTCTTCACATGGTGTTGAAGGCCTTCAATCTTGTGTAATTCTTTTAACACTAAGAAATGACTACTATAAAGTGTTGATGCTTCAGATAAAAATATGTTTAGACTACTGTTTATTAATGCTGCTCATTTGTTAATCAGTACTACTGTTGGATATAGATTTACCTTTTCACTTTAAACTGGCAGAGATTTAGGGACAACATATCTCTGGGTCAGATGTTATTGAAGGTTCGTAGCTTATTTCCAGAGAACTATTGGTATTGGATCGGTGTTGGTGCATTGATTGGGTATATAATAGTGTTCAACGTCCTCTTCACGATATTTCTGACTTACCTCAACCGTAAGTTTCTTCTTCGAAATCTTATATACAATCCTCTTAAATATCCAATTCTGGTCCTACAAGTCTTTATTGTGACGCGTTTAGAGAGGAAGTCTAGCTGTAACAAAGATTTGAGCAGAAGAAAAATGTTTGGATGCTCTAGTATTACTGGTTAACATGACTTGCTCTTAATGCCTATTGTTCTAGTTTCTTTTCATACCTATTGTTCTAATAAAAGGAAACAAGATGCAAGTTCTTTGGGAACTTATCATGTTTTGGCAACTTTCTGCAGCATTAGGGAGCCAGCAAGCAGTTGTTTCAAAGAAAAACACCCAAAACAAGGACAAGGAACATGAGAGTGAAGATAACATTGTTCCATTTGGAGAGTTTTTGAACCATTCACACTCATTCACTGGTTTGTTAAAGAATTTTCACTTTTGAAGTTTACTTTTCTTTGCAATGAGTAGATATTCATGATTCCCGGTCTGTTGGCAGGAAGAGAGATCAAGAAACGAAGAGGCATGGTTCTTCCGTTCGAGCCTCTTTCTATGTGTTTTAAGGAGATCAGTTACTACGTTGACGTTCCCATGGTAAACGAACAGCAGTTCACTTACAGTAAGCAATGAATGTAATATATTCCAAAGCAAATTCCTTATCAGTATACGAAATTATTTCTTCAGGAGCTTAAGCTACAGGGGCTAGTAGGAGATAAACTGCAGTTACTAGTCAATGTTACTGGCGCATTTAGGCCGGGCGTGCTTACTGCATTAGTTGGTGTCAGTGGTGCTGGTAAAACTACTCTGATGGATGTTTTAGCTGGAAGGAAAACTGGTGGTCATATAACAGGCAATATCTATATTTCTGGACACCCGAAGAAGCAGGAAACTTTTGCAAGAGTATCCGGATATTGTGAGCAGAATGATGTTCATTCCCCTTGCTTAACTATCCATGAGTCACTACTGTTTTCTGCTTGGCTCCGGCTATCTTCTCAGGTTGACGTGAAAACACAAAAGGTAATCTTATAGTTCTTTGAACTTATGACAACGCCAGAATCTGTACATACAGAACCTGAGGAAGGACCATTCTTTTGCAGGCTTTTGTTGAAGAGGTTATGGAGCTAGTAGAACTAACTTCATTACGTGGAGCTTTAGTTGGCCTACCCGGAGTAGATGGATTGTCAACAGAGCAAAGGAAAAGGTTGACGATTGCGGTTGAGCTTGTAGCCAATCCTTCAATAGTTTTTATGGATGAACCTACTTCAGGACTAGATGCCCGGTCTGCAGCCATTGTAATGAGAACAGTGAGAAACATTGTCGACACTGGAAGAACAATCGTCTGCACCATCCATCAGCCTAGTATAGATATCTTCGAATCATTTGACGAGGTTTTCATCTTAAATCTTGCTCCACGTCAAATCTCAAATTAAACACTGCACTTACAGTTTTAGTAGTTACATATAGCTATTACCATAGTTTTTATTACAATCAAGACATGATTTTACATGGTATATTTGCAGCTTTTGCTCATGAAAAGAGGTGGACAGCTCATTTATGCTGGTTCACTAGGGAACAGATCATGCAAGCTTATTCAGTATTTTGAGGTAATCCTTTAATTGATAAATTCAGAGCTTTCTATGTCTTAAAACTGCATAATAAATAATCCACTTGTAATTTTCCTAGGAAATTCAAGGAGTTCACAGAATTAGGTCTGGACAGAACCCTGCTGCTTGGGTTCTTGAAGTTACTTCTTCAGCAGAAGAAAATCGCCTCGGTGTAGATTTTGCTGACATTTATCGAAAATCAACTTTGTTCCAGTATTTCTCTATCTCTCCCTGTGTGTGTGTGATGAAGAAATTATCTGATTTGTGCTTTCTATAACTAACAATGTTTCTGTCATTTCAGGCAAAATGAGGAAATGGTTGAAAGTTTAAGCAAACCACAAGAAGGTTCAGCTGAGCTATATTTCTCAAGCAAGTACTCTCAGTCCTTTTTCGGACAATTTCTTGCATGTCTATGGAAGCAAAACCTGTCCTACTGGCGAAATCCACAGTATACTGCTGTGCGCTTCTTCTACACGGTCATAATCTCATTGATGTTTGGAAGTATATGCTGGAAGTTTGGTTCTAAGAGGTTTCTTTCTTGAAACTTTGCCTTCACCATTCAAAACAATATAAATCCATTCACTCATTTTGATCTAATGACACATTTGGCACAAGACTTGAAGTTATTCAAATGATTCCTCATAATCAGAAAACTAAATGGTGTCATACTAAAAGTTTCTCCTCAATACAAGTTAGTAACTGTTTTCACTTAATCTGCTAACCTTTTTCCCACAGGAGTACTCAGCAGGACATATTAAATGCTATGGGATCCATGTATGCCGCTGTTCTTTTCATTGGAATCACGAACGCTTCCTCTGTCCAACCTGTAGTATTTATTGAGAGGTTCGTCTCATATCGTGAAAGAGCAGCCGGGATGTACTCAGCTCTACCCTTTGCATTTGCACAGGCATGACACCTTTATATTATTCGTGTGCTTTTCTATAGGACTCGATGTAAGACTTAGTCCACGAATGATGCATTTGCCTGTCTAAATTGGATAACCGTACTGTCTTTGCAGGTCACAATTGAGTTTCCATATGTTTTCATTCAAACACTGATCTATAGTGCCATATTCTACTTCATGGCATCTTTCGAGTGGAACGTCTGGAAGTTTGTTTGGTACATATACTTCATGTACTTCACACTTCTATACTTCACGCTCTTCGGTATGATGACAACTTCAGTCTCTCCAAACCATAACATTGCTGCAATTCTTGCTGCACCATTCTACATGATGTGGAATTTGTTCAGCGGATTCATGATTTCTCGAATGGTAATGCTCTAACAGGCTCTCTAGTCTCTACCATCATGACACAAATGTTTGTTCACTAACTTTGTTGTTCTGATTTCAGAGAATTCCTATTTATTGGAGATGGTATTATTGGGCTAATCCAGTAGCATGGAGTTTATATGGACTTTTAACATCACAATATGGAGAAGTAAATGAACATCTTACGCTCGCTGATGGTGTTCATACAGTATCAATAAAAAGGTTCATTAAAGAACAATTTGGATATAGGCAAGAATTCTTAGGCACTGCTGGTGTTGCAGTTATTGGTTTCTGTATAATCTTTGCAGTAACCTTTGCTTTTGCAATCAAATTCTTCAATTTCCAGAGAAGATAAAGATTATAAGAGGCATGTGCTGTTAACACTAAGGTAATATACACATGCAAATTCTTGTTTCATCAATAGAGTTTGTGCTCCTAAGAATAGTGTCCACTCAATACCTTAAACGAAAAAATAGCCAGCAGAGGTATACTGTATGTATAATCAGTGTATAAACTATGTATATCGACTAAAAAGTTTAATCGTTGAATCCGACTGTCTATTTGTGTAAAAATCCCTTGTCGTTTACCTTCATCAGGTGATGTTTCATTCTCCTCCACATACTCCCTCCGTCCCAGTTTAACGGATTCTCACAGTAATGCCGGACAAATTTACTGTTTACTTTTTATACGTGGATTATACACATATATTATAGGTGGATTAATAGACATTTGTAATTAGCCATATTATTTAAATTCTGAATTTGCTATTAGCTGAAGGACATCAATTTTGCAATAATCAATTTAACAAAAGAGCTAACACACATTTAATTTCTTTTGCAGGGTTCTGCATTAGTTTTGACTCATTGATCAGGTTATATAAAGAGAATAAGGATGCAACTATATATATATACACTACAATACATATATTTCTCATGAATTTCTGTGACAATTCATTTTATATATGGATCAAATTCTGTATCACATATATGAATGTGTATATAATAATAATTTTTAATCAAAAAAAAAAAATATAGAAGAAGATAAGATTCCATCTTATTTTTTCACCTCTTCTGCTTCTCACTGAAAATGAATTTGGTACAAATGTTGAACAAACATTCAATTCCGGTTTAGGATTCTTTACTGTGAGTCTGTATACAATTGTTGCCATCTTCTTATTAAACTCGCGTATGAAAATATTGTCATTAATGATGGCCAAAAATTACATATAACAAAGTTGTTTTGGTGTTGATAAACTATAAGCATATATAATAGTAACAGTGTCAATGTTGTATAGTCAATCTATCTAAAAAAAGTTGAGTTTTCGTCTTCAGAATCTGCATCAGTGTTCTATAACCAAATGACGAATGTGTGGCTGTGTCCTGAATGCTCTCTTTTGGTTAGGCCTTTGTAAACTGGACATGTAACCATGTTGCCTCTTCCTCTTCTTTGGAGGCAGGACACTGTCAGCTGATTTCAGAAAAGAGTGATTCAATAGCAGCCCTGCACTCCAACGCGATTTTGGATTCTTGATCAGACAATATCTCAAGAAATCTTTTGCCTCTGTAGACAGTTTGTGATTCTCCAAATTTGGTTCCTCGTACTTAATTCTGTCCCATACATCATCAAACTTTGGATCAGAATTGGATGATTCCCATAGTGGTGTTCCAGTGATCAACTCGTAAACAGTACATCCAAGTGCCCAAATATCAGCTTCTGGACCATACTCCTGCTTAAGTAGAGATTCAGGTGCCATGTACCTTTGAGTACCTCTCATCCCCTGTTTCTGCGTCCAGCTCTGTTCCAAAGTTAACGAAAGCCCGAAATCAGCAATCTTTGCCACCTCCTCCGTATCATCAGTAGAAGTAAGAAGGATGTTGTGTGGCTTTATATCGCAATGAATGATCCCTTTTCGATGAATGAAGCTTAGCCCTAAAAGAACATTCTTGGTGTGTTTTTGTACTTGTAACTCAGGCAACCCTAGTTGATCATTATTGAGAAGACGATCCGCAAGACTCCCCGCAGAGGCATACTCTAAGAGCAAGTTGTAAAGAAGTATATCATCTTCTTGAGTGACTTTAACTCCGAAAGATCGAATCACATGAGGAGAGTCTTGACACATTCTCAAAAACTCAGTTTCATCTTCAAGAGACTGAGAATGGCTCAACCTACAAGACTTGACAGCAATAAGTGATGGGATGAGAGGAGAATTATGAGTCGTAGAAGCTAATGAAACAAAACCAAATCCCCCCTGCCCTAAGGTTCTACCCCTCTTCCACATAATCTCAGATTCTTGATTTTCCGCCATTGAAGAACAATTTCAGACTCTGTTTTTTTTTCTTTTCTTGTTGGAATAGTGTGACCGTGTTTTTGTGAGTGTAAATATATAGGACATTAGTTTCCTAAATTTTTTTTTGTTTTCCTATTAATAGTGATACTAGCACAAATTATATTCAATATTTCCTTATTTATTTTTACTTTTAATATATGGAAATTTATTTACAGCTCAATAAAATTCAAATAGTTACCATAAAATAAAAGCAGTTAAATTAGTTGTGATTTATTAAAAGGGTTGATAACTTGAATGATAAGTCATTCACTAGATTTGAATAACGAATCATTCATTTATATAACACAATTCTCATTTTACAATTTCAAAATATATCCTTAAGACAATTCTTATTTTACAATCTTTATTATTTAATATTAAATTAATTTTTTTATGATACTTTTTCGGTCTAATTTATATTATTCAATATCCTTTCTTAACCACTTTATTTGTTACTTCTTTTATTTATTAGTCTTTTCTTACGTACATCGCATGTATTTATCAGCTCAGGTGGTCAAGATAATTGGTCATTGCTTCGTATTGGATTGTATATATTTTTGTAAAAGTATATCAATATTATTTATAAATAAATAATAAGTAAGAAAATTATATATATAAGAATAGAGTAAATTAAATGCTTTTTGTGAAAGGGGTTGGTCATTGAATTGTGACATGTTTGCCAACGTTAAGATAACTCGATATAGTATGAACCTAAGTGTATCTTCCCAAAAACTTTCATATAAACGATATTCATGGTTTATATTTCTTTGTGGAGGACGCATATTAGGGTAGATAATTTCTTCTCCTTCCGTTTTGTCATTATTTGTGGTTGCTTGTACTTTTGACTATCATATTATTTTGTTGTAGTTATTGTTTTGCTACTATACGATATATATATATATATATATATATCTATTACCTTTTTCCTAGACTATTTTGGACGATTTTTACTAAGATGAGAGTTTATCGAAAATAATCTATTTACTTTTAAGATAAATATTATAGGTCTGCATACCCATTCCTCGAACCCCTGTTTTTTGAGATTACATTGGGGTAAAACTTATCCGCACCGGGTGTTTACACCAAGCCATTGCAATACATGATTTAATGAAGTAAAGCACATGTAAATTAATTATGACCAAGTAAAATAAACTATTATGGCATACATGTATTGACTTGGTGTAAACACTGAGAATAAGTTTTTTCTATTACATTGGGTATATTATTATATAATCCTTTATTTCTCTTTAACCTCGCGATGTAAAATCAACCATGTGAAACCTTTATTTTATCTTACTTGATTGAAGTATATTAGTGAGAACAATCTCTAAAATCATGCATGAAACAAAGCAGCTAAATAACAAATTAACTTGGGAGCCCCATGTACTAATGATAATTAAATTAGGCTAATTATATTCTATTACAAATTAAAGTTCAACATGCAAGAAGGAGAAATAGGAAAAATAAACACTACTTCAATTTAGCAGATACAAGATTTTCCTAAGTTTTTTTGTTTTCCCTTTCATACTAATAGTAGGAGAAACTATATTAAACTTCTCCTTATTTTCTTCTTTAATTATAATAGGACATAAATTCAACATTACTTTCACTTTTACCCTTTTAGTTATTCTCACACTGTTTATAGGAAATAAATTCATTATACATAAAGTACAAATGTAAGTGTATAATTCATTGTAATATTTTTTTTTTGTTAAATGATTCATTATAAAATAAATTCAATAATTTAATGATTCATTGTTTCTTAATAATCAAATATTATTCATTGTATTTTTACTAAAAACATTCAATGTAGGATGGTGAGAGAATATACTATATAAGTAACACATAAAATTTTTTGAATCATATAAAAAAATTACTTTTCATTTAAAAGGTGTGACAAAATCAACAATGATAGATCAAATACGTAAATCATTATGTGAGTAGAAAAGAGACTATTCCACGTGTACTCAAAAAGATTTGCAGCCGTGACAACATCAAAAATTTTGAAGGTAATAAGAAAAGTTAGAGATGAGCTTCAATGTAGATTTAAATTTCTCATATATGAGTATTAGCCTGTGACATCTTTTTGTTGGACACAAATTCTGGTACTTCAACATCATTCATACTATAGGTTATTCAGATAAAGATACATGATTTAAGGGCAATGAGAGCAGAGTGATTAGTAAAAGCCAATGAAACAAAACCAAATCTTATTTTTCCTAATATTCTAACTCTCTTCCACATCTTCTTTTTTCTCCATAATACTAAATTTTCAGACTTTGTTTTTCTTTGACTCATTTCTCAACTTGTTTTTCTGATTGGAGTTTATATAGGAAAATTTGTTTGCTGATTTTCATAGTGCTAGTAGCAGAAATTATATTAATGTTTTTCTTATTTAGCTTTTAATAAATGGAAATTATATAAATGTCTAATGTTTTTTCTATATATATCTCCGTCCATTTTTAGTTGTCATGTTGCACTTTTTGAAAAAAATCAATTTGACTAATTTTCAAAGTTAAACTAAATTACATTAGTCAAAGTTTTTATCGTTTGACTCTTAAAAAGGAAACCATGACAACTAAAATGAACGGAGGGAGTATCCTAAAACATGAATTTCCTAACTTGAATGTTATAAATAATTTTAATACTTTCTAACTTGAATGTTAAATATTATACTTACCTATATTATATTAAAAACAAATACCTTTTCACATTGAAAAGTAATTACTTTTCTGACGGGTTATGACTTTTTTATGGGTTATATAACTTTTTCAAAGAATTGACTTTTTTGATGAGCTATAAGAATATTTCCTACCAACACTCAACATTCTATATATTTAAAGAGTAAAATAGAGAATGAGCACACCAACACATCTCTATATTAATCTTTATTCTCTATTTATAAAGGGACGAATAGTAGTTCTCCAAATATTCACCTCTCTATTTCACTTTTTTATTATTTTGTAATGAACACATTATATATTTTACATATAATGATATTAATTAAATATTTAATATTTGTAATTTTTTTTAACTATAATATAATAATTTAAGAAAAATATTATTTAATATATAATATTTTCATCTTGAATTGATGATTTTTTAAAAAAAATATCACTAACATAATTTGAAAATCTATTATTTGGACAATTGTTAACTAAACATAAGAAAATTAAGGACAAGAATGCTCATTGTTAGATTTGTATGCATTAGTAGAGTATTTGTAGAAGCAATATCATAATCTTGAAAGTTGAGTATTTATGTAATTATATTTCATTAATGATTTTTTTTAATTGTCCATTAATTTATATATTATATAATATTTGCTTGCAATTTATGTTATTTAAAAATTTAGATAAAATGTAATTTTATATTAAATAAAGATTTTAAAAAAATAGAATATTATGTCACATGAAATTTATATATATATGAAATGAGAAAATAAGAATGGAATAGAAATAAAAATATAATATTGAAAAGAGAAAAAAAATTATTTTATTTCTCAAAGTGGAGAGAAAAATTTAATCTAATCCAGTAATAATAACAATAATAATATATTTAATATCAAATTTAAATGATGATAAGTTTGTTTTATTTCTCATAATTAGAGAACATTTTTATTCTTTAAAATAGGACGTGTATTGATTAATTCGGTTCAATATTACATATTAGTGATTCAATTTATTATTTTTTGATTTGTAAACTCGCTAATTCGATAGTTAAATGAATAAAATATTTTTACTATCGATTTTATAGCTGATCGATTTTTTATTATTAACAGATTCATTTTTTATTCAACCGATAATAAATTACTTATATAATCACGATATTCATAAAAATAAGGTAATATTAGTTTGCGTCGAGAAGAGAAGATGACGTAATAGAAAGGGAGAAAGACTAGTTTGTGTTGCCTGTGACCTAAGGTAATGCTAACATTTGGGAACTAGGCCTAACAAAATCATTGTTATATACTAAGGAGTGACATAATAATTTTGATATAATTTTACTGGCTCATCGATTTAACAATTAATTAGTGAGTTTATATGTAATTATTTCAATCTATAAAGAGAATTGGTATGATGTACCAGATATATGTATAGGGAGAGAGACGAGTGAGATAAGAGAGAGGCTTTCGAGATAGCAGGGAGGCGAACGAGATAGCCTATGTATATCAAATAAATGTGAATCACAGTAGATACTAGATATATATATTTGGGATATAGCATACATAAACACACACACACATACAGACGAGCGGGATAGTTAGATACATGCGAGTCCACTTAAATATAGAATATCTAAAACAAATTACACCTAATTTTGATCACATGTATCGAAAATACATGTGTCTGGACGAGCTTTGATACATGTATCTGAAGTTCAAAATCTGATAAAATTCAAAATATTACAAACTAGCATCAATCTAACTATTAACTTATAATTAGTAGGATTTCTATAAATTGCCCTTAACCAACATCATAAAATCGAAAGCCAAATTGACAACCCGAAATAATTACAAATCTGTATAGAAATCGTTACCATATCAATAAATCAATAATATTTTTTTTCGATTCAGTTTATCCATTAATTTGGTTTTTGCACAACCCTATTTAACACTTTGTTTGGATGATCGTTACATATTGTTTCATAATGTATCATTTTGTATAGTATTGTGTTGTATAGTATCGTATTGCATTATTTTAATGAATACAATGTCCGGATAGATTGTATCGTTTTCTGTCGTTACATAATGTCATATGTCCATAATTTGAATGACAAACCTATAAAAAAAATAAGGTATGAGATAGAATTATTATGGAAATGTAGAATAAAAGATGAAATGTGATCATTTGGAGTACTAAATGAACACAAAATTAGAGAAAAAAAAATATTAAGATAATAATGTGATCACACCAAATGAATTGTTACATTAAATGAATCTTTTGATTACCTAACTGAATTTAAGCAATACGATGTAATAAAATATAATTCAAGTAAAATTATGATATTTAAACTAAGGGAAAAGGGTCAAAAATAACCCTCAACTTTATTTTATTGGTTGATTATACTTTTACCGTTAAAATGAAGTTATTTTTACCCTCGTAGTTACTAATCTCACCATTATGCCCCTTAATTGGGTAGAAAGTCCCAAATTAACTTAAATTACCCAATTTGATTAAAATAACTTTTTCAATCATAACCCGACCCGCTAAATGAATTCATACTAAATTAGAACTTCCAAACCTATGGCCAACCCCTTTAATCTGATGACCAAAAATTTTTAACCCATTCTCAAAATGATATTTTTTAGTGCTAAAGAATTTCCAGATCCCCTCGTATAATTTATTTTTGTAGATAATCTCATTATAGATGGTCATCGTTGAGGTGAAAAATTTTGGTGGGTCGAGGTCATCTTCTTCTCATCATCTTCCAGTTTCGATTTGGATTCACCAGTTAGCTCTGTACCGCTGAGCATTTCTCCACCGATGAATTTGTGTTCAAAAAAATTCACAGCCCTCCACAAGTCACCGGAACTACTTGTTGTTTGTACTGCTCCTCTACCTCAATATCCTTCTCTTTCGTCTTCACCGCTCGAAAATTTGTATCGATACTGGTCATTATCGGAAATCTGATGCACCATCTCTGCCCAGTGCATCATCCCTGGAGAGATTTTCAAGAAGAAGTATTGCTTCATCACCCAAAATTTTCGATGTTTGGGATCAAAATGTTGATTCTCCGATGAGAATCAATAATTACATACAACATATGCATCAGTTGCAGTTCCACCACCACCACTACCGCCTCTATTGATTAGCATTCTGGCTTGCGTGATGCGTATAGTTTCCACAACCACCACTCCACCACCAATTAAAAAAATTGAGATGGTCCAAAAACTCCAACACCACCAATTTCAAAGTCTCCACTTCTTAAAACTCTGTCAACAATGGTGTCTCCTAAAAATCAAGTCCATTTAAGAAGGAATGTAGGATAATATAAAGGAAGTTTTTTGGGTCATGAGATTAGAGGGGTTGGGTATGGGTATAAAATGAGAATGAGTCATATAAAATAATTCGGGTAATGTTAGTCAATTTGGAGTTTTCATTCAATTAAGGCACATAAATGGTGAGTTATGACGCGATAAAAATAACTTTATTTTAACGATAAAATATAATCAACCAATAAAACTTTATTTTAACGATAAAAATATAGTCAATCAATAAAATAAAGTTGAGGGATATCTTTGACTTCTCCCGTAAAACTAACAATACAAGAAGAGTTTTGTACAATTTATGGGCATAAACCCCCTAAAAACCTCAATCCGCCATTATCACTCTGTGGAGCAAATGCAATGAAAACTCTAAACTCAGCCCACATCCGCCGCTCCATTATCTCTCTAACCTCTCTTCTCTCACATCTCACTACCAAAAACCCTACTTTTAAGCTCTTCTCAACTCAATCATGGCTGAAATCAACGCGAGGAAAACCCCTAATGAAATTGCCTAAGCTGAATTACCCGCCCAAACAACCAACACCCCTCTTTTCACCCCCTCCTTCAACCCACCAACCCGAAACCCCTAATTACTGCCCAACTGATTTCACCACCCTATCTGAGATTCTACGTGACCCCACCATCCCACCTGGCCCTGTTCTTGAAAATGCCTTGGGTAGAGCTGGGATCGAAGTAAATGAGTGTATGTTTCTTCAACTTTTTAACCATTTTGATTCTTCTCCTAAGCCTTTGTTTACTCTTTATCTATGGGCTGAGAAGAGAGAGTGGTTTAAGTTCTCTTTGCCCGTGTTTAATGCTGTGGTTAATGCCCTTGGCAAGGAAAGGGAATTTGATTCTGCTTGGAATTTGATACTTGATAGACTCAATTCTACTGAAAGACCCAATCTTGATACATTTGCCATAATGATTAGACGATATTCAAGGGCAGGTACTGCTTGTTTTTTTCCAGAATGAATACCTTTAATCGATTTTTGTTACTATCTATTGTTTGTTGTACTTCGACTTCCGTGTTATTTTATTGTAGTCACTGTTCTGTCTTGGACTATTAACGGTCTATCGGAAACAACTTTTTGAGGTAGGGGATAAGGTCACTCTATCCTCCCTAGACGCCACTATCCATTTAGCTCTATTCATGTTAATCCATCTCAACGAATTCAGTATTCAAGGGATTTATATAGTTCAACTAGTTAGGAAAGCCGCCTCCTTTATCTATTGTTGATACCAGCTACATTTGTTTCATTTATGACCAAGAAATGCCCAACGGTTGTGGCGTACCGCCCTGCCCCTCAACCCTTCTCCACTTAATTACCATGTTTTGTCTTGGGCAAACCCATGACGTGTGTGTAACCCACACATCATGGTTTGCATCTTACCACTAGACCAAGTTCATGGGGGCAAGACCTCTTCTACGGTTAAACTGAACCATTCGATAAGACCAGCTATGTCATTCTTGCAATAGATGAAGTTATAGAGTTTTTGAACTTTATTTTATCCGTAGCGAGTAGTTTGCTCTAGTTCATTACGTTCTCATGTCAGTAAGCTGAAAACTTCAGAACCTTATATTAGATTTGATAATACAATCTACAAGCGCTGTGTTAGAACTGGATTCGGAGTTGTTGTTTTTGTACATTATGCTAAATGTTGGTCTATTTTTAGGTTGAATTTCTACAATTAATTAGTTATTGGTTATTCAAAGATGTCTAATGTGTTGTATTTTGCTTGTTAGAAATGAATATTTGGAATTCCTATCAGGATCACCCGTAAAAGGCATTAATTTGTTCTATAATGTGATTACATCCTAATATCGACATGGTAATTTGTTTCTGTTATAAGGTAAAAACAAGAGGGGAACTGTCTTATTTAAACATGTCTTTTACTGAATTCAGTACTTAGGCAAAAAATTTACCTTTTTCTTTTCTTTTGTTCCCTCCATTTATATTCAATCCATGAAAGTTCTAATTATCTGAAGAGTACATGTAATCCATGTTTTTTCTTTTTTTTTTGCAGGTATGCTCTTACCAGCCATTCGAACATATGAATTTTCTACTAATTTAGAGACACATGGTTTGGGCTTGGAAGACAACTTATTTGAGATACTATTAGATTCTTTATGCAAAGAGGGGCATATTAGGGAAGCTTCAGATTATTTTTATAGGCGAAAAGGACAAGACTTAAATTGGTCACCATCTATTCGGGTCTATAATATATTGCTAAATGGATGGTTTCGATCAAGAAAGCTGAAGAAAGCTGAGCGGTTGTGGACTGAGATGAAAAAGGAGGGCATAAAACCTAGCGTTGTAACTTATGGTACCCTTGTTGAAGGATTGTGCCGGATGCGTAGAGTTGAGATGGCAATTGAACTAATTGATGAAATGAAAGAGGAAGGAATTCATCCCAATGTTGTTGTCTACAATCCAGTAATTGATGCTTTAGGAGAAGCAGGACGGTTCAAGGAAGCATCAGGAATGATGGAGAGACTGTTAGTGTTGGAATCTGGTCCAACTCTATCAACTTACAATTCGTTGGTGAAGGGCTTTTGCAAGGCAGGAGATATTGCTGGGGCAAGTAAGATTCTTAAGATGATGATAGATAGAGGTTTTATGCCAACACCAACAACTTATAATTACTTCTTTCGGTACTTCTCCAAGTTTGGGAAGATTGAAGAAGGCTTAAACCTCTATACCAAGTTAATTGAATCTGGATACGTAGCAGATCGACTAACATACCATTTGCTGGTTAAGATGCTATGTGAGCAGGATAGATTGGATCTGGCATTGCAAATCATCCAAGAAATGAGGACAAAGGGTTTTGATTTGGACTTGGCTACAAGTACCATGCTTATACATCTGTTCTGCAAGATGCATCAATTTGATGAAGCTGTCGAGTGGTTTCATGACATGATTCGGAGAGGAGTAGTTCCTCAGTATCTCACATATCAGAGACTCTGTAATGATCTCGCAAAACAAGGCATGAATGATAATGCAGAGAAACTTAGAAACATGATGGTATCTACACCCTACTCTGAGAAGTTGCCCAACACATATATTAGAGATGGAGACACATCGCATTCGAGGAGAAAATCCATCATTGCAAAAGCTGAAGAGATGTCAAATATACTACAGACGTGTAGAAGTCCAAGACAGCTAATCAAACGTAGAACTCCGCCTGAAAATGCAGTGCTGAGTGCAAACCAGCTTATAGAAAATATTAGTGAACGAGTGAAATAGGTTTAATCTATATGATGTTGTATGATCATTCTGTAACAGATTTAAAAGTTTTGTTCGTGTACATAAATCCAGCACAAAGCTCAGTTGTGCTTTTGTATCAATAAAAGAATTGATTTCTGTAGGTTTTATAAAGTTCAGAAAGCAATGAATATATGTTGGATTTTGTATCACTAGGTTTGTGCCATTCTCAGATAGTCCCTCCAATACTCTCCCTTCCTTTTTAGTACTCATGCTTGCCTTTTTTTAAAGTCGACCAACAAAAACTTTTATCAACATTTTATAATATATTTTTTCATCGTATTAATATGCAAAAAAATTACAATTTATAATACTTTTCATAGTTTTTAATAACTAAAATTTAAGTTTTGAAGTATCAAATTAACATAATCTAATTTCACTTTGAATACAAGTCATACTGATGTTCGAAAAAATGTTCGAAAACAATTAAAATGGATCGAAAGAAGTATGTGTACACAGGTGGGAAGATAAAGTTGTAACAGAAACCTTCAAGCTCAAAGTAGGCTGCAACAGCTTACTGAAAAAGATTTAAGTGGCAAATATTTAAGCTGGATCTGAAAATATCTCTAAACCACTATGTTATTATACTTATCAATTATTTTTCCAAAGACCTCTTTTTCCATTGGTTTCTTATATATACCAACGGCCTTAAACAGACAAATTAAAAGTTTTATGTCGTAAATTTGTGAACTTTTCAACACAAGATGAAGTTTAATACACAGAATATTATATATCCAACGGCAGGCTTCGTACATTGCAAAACTGACAGCAGCAAAAATGATTTAGTTTACTGGATGTTGCCTGAACTTAACACAGCTCTGTTTTGATTGTTTCTCGGTTGCTATATGAGAATCGATGTCCAAATTTGAACATTTTGATCGAGGGAGACAACTACAACTACAGAAGGGAGGAGCAAACATGGGGAAAAAAGCAAACACTACATAAAAATCATAGCAAAATCTGCAAAAGAACTTGTGAAATCTATCGCCGTCTCATTCCACGTCCACGTCCACGCCCTCTACCACCACCCATGGCACTTGCAGCAGCATCTCCTTGTGCACTCTCAGACTGCAATTTGAAAGGACATAGGAATTATTTCACGCATAGTAAGGATGCTTACAAGTTCAATGGACACATCCAACAGAAGCAAAAAGGAAACCAGATAAGCAGACCTAAAGAATCCACAAAACTTCATCTAAACTGCAGATACACATGGTCAGCTTGAAGAAGACTAGCTTAAACTAATCAGACTTTTCTAGATTCAGAAATTCTTAGACCACAGCAGAGGTAGAGTGCAAGTTTATACCTTTCCGCTCCACAGTAGGCAACGGTATCCTCAAAGAAACCAGCCTTCTCTAGGACCTTAGCTACTGTTCTAAAAGGAAGAAAATTGCGAGACATAGGAAGACCACAAGGCTATGATCTAGTCATAAGAGAAGTGTGTGATGTGTGGGGGCTAGGTGCACGTCACGTTTTGAAACCCTGCAACAAACAAAATCTGCGCATTGAAGAACCGTAGAGAAACGGGCACATTATTCACTGAGTTTTGGACAGTGAGCCAACTCACCCTCAGGGATTTCTCAGTTATCGAAAGAAAGGTGAGACATATAGGAGAACTTGCCAAAACTTTGCACATTACGGTCTCTTCTCATCAAGCTCAGACTGCAACATTGAGCGACCAGACTACTATAACTTTGTCAGCTTAGGCTAAATGGCACCATATAGAGTTTCCCTCCATACATATCTCTATTATTTTTCCTTCCCCACTTTGCTTTGTTATAAGATCGAGGAATGGGATAAATTCTTGACCCCTATACAGCCTAAAATTCATAGTAGCAACAAACCTTACCACTAAGGTCTGGCCACAACGATCTTAAGTTATACTGTTAATCAACAAAATTCAGAAGAGCTACCGCATCATTACTGGGTTATTTTCTTCCAGCAATTCTTGCTAAGCAACTATCAACTTAAGAGTACGACAGTGGGAGGCAGTAAAATTCCTGCAATGCATTGACAGTTGTGACGTTGATTTGCTAATAACAGCAACAACATACCCAATGTTGACACCCTCCTGCCTCTTACAACTACATTTACCTGCCCCACTGTTTCATAAACTTTAGTCTTTCCTTTGCTAAAAGCACTTGATAACACAAATTGAGATCTGAAAACTTTTGTACTTTCCAAGACACTTCCTAAAACCTTTCTTCAACACCAATATTCTCCAAGACTTTGAAAACTTAAACAGACTATAATGTTTAGGTTGGCCTCTCCATGTTCTTGTTCTGCCTACTAGTTTGTGTAGTGAGTACAATAGGAGTTTCAAGGCTTCCTCTTCACATTCACCTCCATTCTCATTGTTCTTCTCTTCTGACAAAAAGAATTATATTTCTTAAATTTCCAATAATAACAATTATCTTTCTTAACCAGAATCTCTTTTTTAGTTCTGACAAACTGTCTCGCAGAAGAATTTCAAAAGGAAATATGAGAAAATAAAAGGGAGAATGTGAAAATTGATGATAAAAATACATGAAACCTATAAATAGCAATTGCTGTTAAGAACCACCCAGATCCAATGAGAATTTGTGTGTAGCTTCTGGTCTTTGACATCAAAAAAGAAGGTTGGAATGACGAAAGGGACATGTGAGAATTTGGTCTTAGCTAGTGGAACAGGAAAGACATGGATCTATATTCAATACGCAATCAAAGGATTTCTCCCCAAAAAAGAGGCCATGGGGAGATACCGTTTGTGATCCATGATCATCTCTGATCGGGAAACCATATCCAAGTTCCGTGGCTAGTCTGCACTCTTTGGACTTTTCAAACTTAGCGAACCGAAACATCTTAGTAGCTAAAGGAAGGGAAATCAATCGAGACCCCGTTAGTAGCAGCGAGCGAGAGCGGATTGGGATTTGAAGAAAACCAAACACGAAGCTTCGTTCCTCTCCTTTCAGGCGAGCTACTTGGTTCCTCAGCAAAGTGTTCACTTCTTTTTTGCCAGGTTTCATTCGATTTGTTGTGGATTGGGTGATGGGAAAACCAGCAAGCTAAACCATATTTCATATATCACCTATCATGGAGACATGGGCTAACTTCATACGACTAACATTCTAAATAACTCTTCAACATTCTAGTGGTAACAGCCAGCACAAGGCACACCCTGAGAGGTGAAAATCACAACTCTAGTTTTCTGCATGTACACAACTAGCTAATATCAGTGATCTCTCTACATCCCCTTTATTAATTTATTTATTTATTTTAATTTTGATGAAGTAAGTAGATTCATTTCAAGGCATCAAGAAGATGCAAGCTTTACAAGGATAGATCAGTTAAGCTCAATATCCCCTTTATTTCACATTCCCAACTATTTCATTAAATTGTTTTTGGTTAAATATTTAAGTAACTTATAGTATCTTGAAGATTCGAAAAGCAAAACAAAGGGCGACTTACAAAACCCAATCTGCACTGTCTATTATGTCCATAATGGTAGAAAAATTGGGGAGAAGTTGGCGTTTCACAAAGACGAAATTACCTTAGGATTCTTCACTGTCTCATCTACACTCAGAATGAGGCATGCTGCTTCAGTGGCTGCATTGATGGCATTTATCTGGACAAAGTAGAATTTGTAATACTTTTAGGAACCAAGAATAACTTGTGAAAAACTGACGCTTTGGTATCAAACAAATGAGAAAAGATGAGTGATTGATTAATAACAAGCTAAACAAAATTTATCAAATAAAAAAAAAGAACAGTAGATGTAATATACCTTCACGACTGCTGGCTCCCAAACAAAGTTGGCAAATGAATCAGCTATGCCACCAGTATTAATGTCAACTCCATAAGGTGCACCCTCACCTGCCCAGGATAGTGTTTACCATTAAGGAACATGAAATTTCTTTCTTTATTTTTCTTTTTCTTTTGGTACTACGTCCTTTCCTATTTTAAGTGTGGTGTTACTATTTAGAGAGTCAAACAGTCTTTTCTTTCATTATAATTTTCTCAATAAAAAAATATTCTGAATCATTAACTAGGATGACTACTAGTACTTTCCCTGAGCTTTTCGAATATGCAAATTTTGCTTTAAATTATTTGAAGAATCATATACCAATATTCAAAATTAAGTTCTATGACCCTCGTACTCCGAACCCTTCAGAAATAGGGACCAGAAGGAGTACCATTATTAAGGGAATACAATAAGAAAAGAACCCCAAAACTTTTGCAGAGAGCCATCCCAAGAAAAACTAACTACCCTCAAAGTAGCTAGAAAACTTGAAAGTCTAAAAAGTTAATACTGTTTATTATCATTGTTTTAAGAAAGAAAAAGTTACTGTTATCATTATACATCCTCCAAAGGGAAATGGTAGGCATACCAGACGGAAGAGCGTGTTTTTGTCTGAGCTTGTTCAGCACATCAGTTGCATCAAAACCAGCATTGTCACATAGCTGACGGGGAATAATCTGCATTATGCCAAAGTTGAAACAGTAAGGTATCACAGAATTGAACATATGTTCTATAAGGAATAAGAGACATCTCACAATGACTAAGTTCCATAAAACCTGCAATATCAAGAGATCGTCTACAAAAGGAATACTGAGGCCTATCTCAAAGACCTACTAGCATCGGCAGCCTAGCCAACTAAGAATGATAAACTCAGAAAAATCCATTACCACATAAAAGGAGCAATAGCAATAGCTTAAAAAGAGGTTTTACAACAAACAATATGTTTCTTTTGGAATCAAACAAGTCAATTCCTAGGTAAACAAACATTTGATCAACAAAGATAACTTCATCAAAAGCAGATCTATACAAAGTTACAAACCCAACTATAAAATTAGACAGTTCAAGAAGGTCTAAGACTCAACCACTGATAAAATAGTTTAGAGTGGCCACATATACCAAAGTAGTTGTTGATAAAAGGGAAAGCGCCAATCATAAGCCCTCCAAAAGACAGGGGCTTTCAGCACACCCTTTGTGCTGATACCATTCTTTTTTTGAAAAAAATCTTCAAGAGAATAGAAGTGGTAAGGATGGATAATCAATAAGACAATGCTAAGCACAGCCCACAGCTGCTCTCTACATCCATTGTGCACTGCCTCACAATTACTCTTGGACAGAAAATAAGTAACTTCTACAACACCACATTGTCAGTTTGAAAATCAATCCTATAATTTATTTCAGACTGAGAGGACGACTAGCATCTAATTCTTATCATCAGGGTTTCTAGCATATACCAGTCTTAACCTTGCATTTCTCTGTTAAAGCAAAATGAAAGAAGAATTGCTACCTCAAGAGCTTTTGCATAAGAGTTTATGAAGAGCTGAGATTTCCCTTGAATTGTTCGAGCATGGTGCCTCAAGAAACGGCTTATTTCCATCTGCATCCAAGTGTTTTATCAATCAAAAGGTACAACCGTTATCATAAAGAAATCTTCTCAGGAAGTTGTAGAGTGTGCTTACATCTATCGCACCACCTCCAGGAACAACCGTAGAGTTTTTCACAGCCCTTCTAACAATCATAATAGCATCATGCAAGCTTCTCTCAGCTTCCTCAATGAACTATATAGACCATTGAAAAAAGAAAATTAGGATCAAAGAATCAAATAATAATTATATTCATAACTGAAGTGATCAAAAACCTGATCTGCTCCACCACGAAGGACAATAGTGGCGGTCTTGCCAGAGGGACATCCACTAAATATATTGAATCTCTCATTTCCAACTTGCTTCTCCTCAAAAATCTCACAAGAGCCAAGAACCTAGATAATAATCCAGTTGGTTAAAGTAAAAGTTATCGACCAAAACCTAATACTATAATCTAACCATGTTATGGAAGGTGTACAGTTGTCCCGGTAGACTATGGGTAACAGGGACAAGGACCAGACCTCATCAATAACATTGTTCACAGTTGTCTGCACTGTTCCACCAGCAGCAGCAGCTACCCGCTGCAGATCCTCTTCAGAGACACGACCAGCACAGAATATATCTCGGTCTGCAAAATACTGTGCAGATAAAAGACAAAAGAATATCAGTCATAATCTTCACAATAATCTCCTAAAGCCCAGAAGAGTGTCAGTGAGAAAAGTCTGGCAGAAATGTAGACTTAAGATGATGGCAGTAAAAAACAACAGCTCCATAACTGTACTTCCACATATCTTTGCAGCAACCAGCAGAATAACAAGCAAGTTACAAAATTTAATAGGGTTCAGTAATTACACAGCAAGACAAAACCTTTTCCTCATCAAAAGTTCACCAGTGTACTTTATTGCACAGGATGGAGACACTATAGTTTCTTTTTGATAAAATTAGGTAAACCAGATGGGGAGATATAGTTTCTACTTCTTTCCTTCACAGAAATTCTGTCAATTTCTAAAACTAGGATAGATGATCTGGTTTGTTGTAAAATTACTGACACCTCCCTCTCCAACCAAAATTAAGAGGGTGAAGGAGGCACAATGAGTTCCAAAAAAGTAAGGATGATGAGGGAGGCACATGCTATTTTTAGTTCATTATGCATATTATGACACTTTAAAACATATTAGATATGTAGGAATACACTAATACACTACCATAACACAAGAAAAATCGGCATGAAGATCTCCCCAAAGATAAGGCTACAAGTTTTAGTTCCTACTTACTATCTATCTAAATTCTAGTTCTCCAAAACATCCATGTGAAGATATGATCATGAACCAAAGCAATGGACCATAAAGCAAGTTTGTTACTAACCTGTGTGGCCAGATCACCAATAGCGAGTCTAGACAAAACAACTTTGGCACCACTCTTCACACATTTATCCAACTTGTCATAAATGATATTCCACTCTGCATCAACAATTGACTGATATTGCGCTGGATCTGAGAGCCTACACAAAAGATGATTAGGTGGAGTAAGCACCTTCAGAACTGTGCAACTTATGAAAGAAAATATTGAATTGGAGAGATTACAGAACTATTCTCAAATAAAATCAAATGTATGCCAAAAACATACTACCTTATCTCTGCATTTTCTTTTTCTGATTTTAGCTCCAACTCTATGTTCAGTAAAAGTATCTTGGGGTTTACAAACTTCTTTGGCTGCTGTTCAAAACCAGCATAGGAAAATGTCTTCTTAAAGGCAACACCATTTACAAGGAAAGAATCCCGCATAGTACCTCCAGGGACCTACACATACAAAAGGGAGCAAAAAAAAGGTAAGAAAATACTAGATAAGCTCGTAGAACCAATAGTAAAATTTTCTGTAGTCTCTAATCAAGCTGTAATCCAACAGCATATATGATCTTCATTTTCTCACAGATCTATCTTCAATTTCCACAGATGAATATATTATACTCTCTTCTTCCATACCCTAAAACATATCAAAGGATCCACTTGTATGGGCTTAACTAAAACTCAAATCAACCAATAGTTGTTTATAAGGAAAAGACCACATAAATCAACCCTTGTTGACTGAATAAGATGAGCTTTCTTCTTTTGATAAGGTAAAGATTCTCATAAGAGCTTACTCAAATAATTACACCACCTAAGTTTATGTCTTTTTCGTGAAGGGAAAAGAAATCATATTTATAGACCTAAAAATAGATGCTACCAAAATTTGATAAGGTAAAGATTTTATTTTGACAGGCACCAAGATGGTACAAAGAGGAATACAACAGAAATACAAATTTTGTAAGCATCTATTTTTAGGTTCTTCTGACACAACAAACGAACCTAAAGGCCGACACAATAAAGTCCAACATTAAGCAACCACGAACTCATAAAAGACAAACAAAAAATCCAGTTGCAAGATTGTATACCTTCTTAATTCCGATCATGTTCAGCCTATCATCAGTTCCGATTGCAAGAACAGCATCCACAACCATGGATGCAAAGAATTCCTTTTCCCCTCCAATGAGCTTTGATGACAGAGTTGTAGCAGCACACTTTGCAAGCAGACTTTTCTTTTCTTCCAAACTTTTTCCCTCTATGCTAACAGCCAATTCTTTTACCTTCTCAATTGCCTACATAATCAATACCAAATTACTCAATAAACTGCGATGACAAACCATTTGCACCCTACTGGAACAGTGAATATAGCCAAAAGGGGTAAGACAAAAAGGAACAAGCAACCAGGAGGAGGAAAAATCTACCATATTAGAAGCGGTTCGATAACTACGAATAAGATTTTGAGGGTGGACACCCTCTTCGACGAAAGGCTTGGCTTCCTTTAAAAATTCTCCTGCAAGCAGAACAACTGTAGTGGTTCCATCACCAACCTGCAGAGAGGGACAACAAGGCACTAGTAGTAAAAAAGGGGTTGAAGGGACAAGCAAAAAACTTTCCAAGCTCATGAGTCTCGACTGCATATACAGTCAACTTATGAGCCGCATCTCATGTACCTTAGAAGTAAAAGCACAGGAAAAGACTTAGCAGTATTACACTATTCAACTGATTTTATAGCAACAAATAGCATAAACGCTGAGGCAGTAAAAGTACAGCATACCTCAGAGTCTTGAGACTTGGCGATGTCAACAAGTATTTTTGCTGCAGGATGAATTATATCTAGAAGCTTCATTATAGTGGCACCATCATTTGAAATAGTGGTGTTTCCTTTGTCGTCGTGGATCAACTTGTCCATACCCCTAGGACCAAGGGTGGTACGCACCACATCAGCCACAGCCATACATGCATTTATGTTGCTCACCAACTGTGCCTTCCCCTGAGACGTGTCTGTCCCTTCCTTCAGCAATATGATCTGGGGTTGCTGTTATATAACAAGCCACAACACCAGATCAGAAATTGATTGACCAGAAAAAAATCAGTCCAGAAAAATACAACATTGCCACATAAGTATATAGCAAATAAATCAACCAACTGTGCCACATTTCCAAATTAGTTGGAGAATTCTCTACATTCGTTCTGTTCTATTTGGACCCATTTCATTACAGTAGTAATAAAATTGTCTTCTAATACAAATTAGTGAGAGTATAAAAAACTGGCAACAAAAAATATGAATCCTTCAAGTGTGATCTTAAACAGGTAACACAAAATCTTCACCATAACACTTTTCATACTCTCAACAGTGTCAAATTTACCACATTAATCTGAATTTACTTGGAACAAACTATAGGCACAATTGCAATATCAGTTGTCTCAGTTAAAAAAGCAAGCTTTTTGCTGAAGTTAAGAAAAAAAAAAGGCATTATATTCACAAATATTTTACAGGGTTGGCAACCTCCGTATCCACATCCAGTGACTTGGGTACATGTATGTATGTTTGTTTACATACACTAAAAAGTAGTGCAGAGAGTCATACTCCACAACTTCCACTTTGTTACACATATTAAGAAATTTAAACAGCTCTACTGAGATTTGCTTCTCATTTCAACTATATAATTGCAGGCTTACCATCATGGCAGACATTGTTGGAGGCGATTTGATCCGACTTCGATCTTGAGGAGAAAGTGAGCTTCTATTCTAGGGTTTTTCCTTTGCTCCTTAGGTTTAGCAATATTATACTTTTACTTTACTGTCTAATAAAAAAAAAAAAATCAAGAACCTTTTTTGTGCTTCTTGGTATTAAAATGTCAAATAGAGGATAATTTTGTCATTTCAAAGTTTCTATTTGTTTTCTCAAATAAATTTACGCTTTTCATTTTATACTTATTATTTCATACTGTATCATATTTATTTGTATGGAGTGTATTATATTGATTACTATTTTTTCCATTTTAAATAATTGAATTGTCGGGTGTTTTTACCCCTTTAAGAAAAAATTCGGATATAAATTAAACATCCCTTTTCATTTTAACCCCTATTAATTATTATCAAATTAATCTTTAGAATATTTCAAACCAATTAAAAAATTTTGAACTCGTCACATAGAAAAAACAAACAAAGGGTAAAAATAGAAGAATATTCTAAAAGTAGTCTAGAAGATTAAACAATTAAGTTAATTTGAAATATAAAAAATATTCAACAATTCAATTATTTTGAACCAGAGAGAATATTGTTTTAATGAATATTGTGTTTGAGTAGATTGTGTTGCGCTCTCCGTTTTTATATAATGTCACACATTCATAATTTGAATAATAAACTTAAAAAGAATAAATAAATGACAAGGTAGATATACTCCCTCTGTCCCTATTTACTTAATTATTTTTTACTTTTTACTTGTTATATTGGAAAAATTAAGAAAAAATAATATTTTTTTACATATTGTGCCCTCGATTTATTTAAAGAGTTAATGTTTGTAAAAAAGGTAGAACATCTTTAATGAATAAGTTGATTTTTGAACTATATATGTTAGTAGAGTTAAAAATGATAAACTCGCTAGGTCATATTATTTTCTTAATAGGTGTGACAAGTGAAAATTGACAAATAAATAGAAACCAGGGAATACTAAGTAAAATCAAAATAACACGAAAAATATTAAGGTAATGACGTGATCACATCAAATTAGTAATTACATAAAATGAATCTTTTTGTTTTTACCTAATAATGAAATAAATGATTTGATACTATAAAGTTCAAGTACCAATCAAATAAATAATGTATTTAAACTAACAATATAATACAATAAATCAAGTAAGTTACCAACCATCCAAACAAGATGTTAGGGGGTGGCAATGGAATTGTTTTTACTTTTTGGGGGGAACTGGACTCCAAAAAAACACATTTACTTTAAAATTTGAAATTTTAATCTGAAATTTAATTTAAATTTTTCTAAGAACTTGAAAATGATGAGGATATATTTTTATTGTTTCACTCCAAATTACTTAAAAATATAAATATTTTCAATTTACAATAATGACTAAATATAATTTTAATTTTTAAATATTGTTTTAAAAATAAAATTTACGTTTTTTAAACTTCACAATATAACATAATTAGACGTCCTATCAACATAAATAGTTTGTTTTGATTCCATTTGAAGGTTAACTTTTAATAGTGCAAAAAATAATTACCCTCTAAAGACCCCATATTGTTCATCATGAATATGATGGCCTCACACCTAGGAGTTCGGACTCTAAATAAGCTAAAAAAGATAAAAGTGATTAAAATACGTTATTATTTTAATGAGTAAATAAAATAGGTTTAGTATAAGAAAAAATTTTGTTTTATTAAATGTTCCAAATGTTTCCCATTAATCTCTTAACGTGTATATTTTAATAAAAAATGAAATTACCTTTTACACTTAGTAAATGGAATGTTGGATAAAACAACAATTTTTCTTACACTAAACCTATTTGTATTACTTACTAGAGTATTGTGACTTATTTTGATCACTTTTATCTTTTTGTGGCTTATTTATATGTTTAATATATTATTTTTCAAATCTAAATTTAATATTTTGAGGAATGCTTTCAAAAAAAGTAACTATAGCAAATAATAAGAATAACTTCAAACTAAATAATAAATTATCTTAGAAATTTTTAAGTTGTAAATAAAAATAAATATCTATTTTAGTATGAAAAATAAGTAAAAATGGATGAGGGGAATAATATATGAATAAAGGGAACAAAAAATGAAGGAAAAGAACAAGTAAAACTAAATATATATATCAAAATTATTCATTCAATGAAAATGAGTAAATATTAGGTTTAGCAAATATAAAAATTATATTTATATGTTATATCTATAATTTGTATAATTGTGCTTCATAACAAACTTTATGTTTGATATGGAGCATCAGATTTGTAAAAATCGATGACAGCCTCTGATTTGTATACATCGTTGACAGTCTCTAATTTGTATAAATCGCTAGCAGCTTCTTGTTTGTATAAATCACTGATAACCTCTCAATTCAATTTTGTGTGTGTGTGTTTGTGTTTGTGTGTGTGTAATTACTATATATGATCAATGATTGTATTTGTATATTTACATATTTGAATTTGTATACAATGAATCGAAATAAAACATTTTTATATTAAATCTCTCTCTCGCTTTATATAGACAATACAAATTATATATTGTAATTTGTATAATTTGTGTTTGTATAAAGCGAGAAAGAGAGAAAAATGCAAAAGAAAACTAGTGAGAAAGATCTGTATTTGTATAATTAAAAGTGTATAGGATGAAAATATATGTATTTGTATTTGTATATGCAATTTTCTTTCGCTTTAAACAAACACAAATATAATTTATACATTTGTATTTGTATAAAATGAGAGAGGTGAGGGAGAGTGACGAGCGAGATTTGCTGGGGAGAGAGGCGAATGAAATTGTTTGCTACGACTTACAATAAAATGAAACTATGGTTATAATTTATAACATTTAATTTCAATTAATAGTTGGAAAATTACATGAATTGATACCTTTTAATAAATAATTATCAATTTTAACTTATTATTTTTTTATTTATTACCATTTATAGCAATATATGACAATACTATGTAAAATCGGTAATGTATATTAAAAGTGAATTACGTACGCAATGTATATGTATTATAACTGTTTTTAAAAATATATTATGCTTCTTTGGTAAAAAAAATTGACACATTGAATTATAAGTGTATCAAAATTTGTGATAAATGTATTATCCATCAATAGAACTTGTATTATATATGAATTATAAATTATTCTTTGTAATATGTATTAAAATTGTATTATAAATATACTAAAAGTTATCAAATGAAAAAAGAATGTTATTGATATAACTAGTAAATATTTTCTTAATATAGTATATTTATGTAAGTTTTCCATTAATAAATTTATTATTTTATACAATTTTCCCACAAAAATACTATTCATTATACTTATATTATCCACATGATATATATCATATACTGATATGGTATCATATGATATATATCATATACTGATATGGTATCATAAATATCTTGTTCATTCTTTCCTAATAAAAAACTCCTCCCACGTTTCTAGATTTCCTCATCTCAATCTTCACTAAATCTCGAATCAGAAAGTTTTGGACAAATTAGCAATTATCAACAATACTCACATGACATATATTATATATTGTCACGACATCATAATATATATATAACTAATAATCAATGAAACAAGTGTCAAATTAAAGTATTTTGATGGAGTGGGAACTTCATATATTATATTATTTCAGTATATATATCGTATATCTCTAAAACAAAGACTAAATGTGTATTTATATATTTTTTTTATCTCTAATGGAGAATCTGACAATAAATACTGAATTAGGTTAGTCAATTCACTAGATAAATAATAAGCCTCGGATTTTACTCTCATATAAAATTAATTTAAATTAAATACTATCAATATAATTTGATTTAATTGTACTCATGGCAAACTGTTCGCCTCTCTCCTGGTGAATCTAGCTCGCGTCTCTCGCTTTTTATACACATGTAAATGTATAAAATGCGTTTGAGTTTGTATAAAACGAGAGAAACTTATATATATACATATATTTTCGTTTCCCTCTCTCCCTCTCCCAGACTTGCTCGCCACTCTCCTAGATCTCGCTTGCTCACTCGTCTCTCTCACTTTATACAAAAATGCAAACGTATAAAATGCATTTGTGTATTTGTATAAAGCGAGAGAAAATTGTATATATACATATATTTTCGTTCCCCTCTCCCAGATTTCGCTCGCCACTCTCCCAGGTCTCACTCGCTTACTCGTCTCTCTCACTTTATACAAACACAAATGTATACATTGTGTTTGTGTTTGTATAAAACGAGAGAAAATTGTATGTACAAATACAGATGGATAGATTTTTGTCCTATACACTTATGATTATACAAATATGATCTTCCTCTGCCCAGTTTTCTTTTGTCTTTCTCTCTTTTTCGTTTTATGCAAATACATATTATATAATTGATCTTTTATATATGTATACCAAAGCAGATTATACAACTGCTTTCTTTTGTATATGTATAGCGAAATTATACAACTGCTTTCTTTTGTATATGTATAGCGAAATATACATATTTATGTTTGCTATGGAGCGCAATTATGCAAACTACAACTATAACATACAAATATAATTTTTGTGTTTGTTGTAGGTAAAAGTCTCTCTTTATACTTGTAGATATAAGCCATTCATATGAAACTTATAGTTTATTTTCTCATATATAATTGTTCACCTCATATATTTGTTTAAATAATATAATATGGATACTCTTTCATAACTCGAAATACATTGTTGGTTTGATAAATTAGTGTGTTAAACTATTGATAAGAGACGAACATTTGTAGGGTAGACTTCATCTATGAGATTGGAAGCAAAAGCCTTATTAGCAAGCACAATGTTCACTGCTTCTGTTGGATGCAACCCATCAAAATACACATTCACATTCCTATCTGAACAAACACTCCCTCCTTTTTTGCATAAAGTTCCTGTTCCACCTTCTTCTATTCTTGCAACATCACAACATGGATTCTTGGTATCACTAAAACCTTAAAAAAAAAAACCATGTCACAAAATTTTGACTTATTTGGTGTTTCAAAAAAGAATTTCGTTCGTTCATTCTTAAACTGTGTATCCTGTTAAAGTGTATCGCATAGAGATAAAGGTTGCTGACTGACCATAAGGAGTAGGATTCTGTAAGATATCCATAATGATTTTGTAGGCATTAACAATGACTATTGTGGAATCAGGCATTTGAAGAGTTGTGGAATCAACCAAAGTCCTCAAGTTAGTGTTGAAGAGTTGTGCAGCATCATTCAAAATTTGTATACAGCCAGTGGCATTTGGATTTCTAGCTCTGGCCATTGGGCTGCACCCATTGGGATATAATGCCATCACCACAAATTTTCTAGCTCCCATATCATACAACCTCTGAGAAATAATATGAACAAAACATTTATGTACTTTGATTAGTCACACTAGTTAGCACCACATTTCATATGTGTGATCATTCTTAAAATGTCACCAAGTATTAATTTAATTGACATAACTAATTAGGTCATCTGAATCCTCTTCGCTAAAAAATTGACTAGTTAGAGTATATGTCGAATTGACTTAATAAAAGTTCTGACTCCGCTACTTAGTTGTTTGCAACTACATCCTAAGTGTGTGTGCACACATCTTATATTGCAACTTCTTTTCATATGCTATCCCTTCCATAAAATGTAGGTAAATATGTTTCCTCAAAAAATTGAAAATAAATAAACAAAGAAGGTTCATTTTTTTTGTGCAAATTCAACCAAACAGTAGGAATAAATGTTTGTCATGTCTAGTAAAAGGTGAAGAGTCACTCAAAAGTTATTTTTCACTTCTTACAAAAACTAAGAGAGTGTTTGGTTGGAAAAGAAGTGTTTCAAATTTGAATTAAGCATATACCAGAGTTGATTTCTCGTAAATCACTCAATTAATAAGTATTACCTCAATTTATTTTTAATTTTTTTTGGTTAAAGAAAGCTGGAATTAATGTCAAACACAACTTTCAGAGATAGTAATACTACTAGTTGAGTGATCATCTAGAAATCAACTCACATATACGATATACCACCAAAATATTTGTAAACTTTTTTTGTTTCTGCCTGAATTTTAAGTAGCTCACTACATCAAAAATGAGCTTTAGCGATAATTAATTAGCAATTGTGGTTAAATATATATCTTTACCGGTAATTAACACTTTTAGTATGTGTTCCTAAAGGCTTTAGCGACATTGGATCTAATGACACTTAACTAATGCCGCTAAATACTTTAGCACTCTTTATTAATATGTTTATTTATTACCGCTAAAAGTTATTTTTATTGCAATGTAGCGAACAATCATAGTATAAAAAATAAAATTGAAAGCATAATATAAATGCATACCTTGAGTTGGTGAGAAAGTGTAATGGTCAAATTAGCAGTAAAATCTTGAATAGTAATATTTTTGGTAGCTAAGCCCAAGAAGTAGTTGAGTGAGTAGTCATTTCCACCACTTCCCACAACAAACAAGTAATTCTTCAATGATTCTTTGCTTTTACACTTTGTCTGCTCCTCCAACTCTGGCAATGTCACATTCTCAAAATTTCTGATTTGTTGATTCAAACTAATCACTTCACCCTGAAAATTTTAGCAACAAAATATTATTAGTCTATATTCCTTTTCTCTCATTTTATTTACATGATATGCTATGATTTATTATTTTATTTTCCCGTCATTTGGTGTCTGGTATCCGCTGTAGAGTCAACAAGTATAGATTTGAGCTGGTAAGTCCCACTTTGGGGTAAAATGATCCTTATCAAAGACGATTTCATACCTAAAACTCAAACTCAAGACATCTGATTATTAGGAATGAAAGATTATTTTACCACTCTATTACGATTTTTTGGTGATGATACATATTATGATACTAATATTATTTAGAGAATCCAAATATTGTTTTAGTAAGATCTTTTCTTTTCTTTTTTGGTCTACAATAATATTTTCTATCTAAATTTACCATTAAACTGTTTGACTCTCGAACACATTTTCGTAAAGCTGTTTTTTCTTGTTCTCCTTTAATTTATTGGTCCAGAGGAATTATATCAATTTGCTGCCTTTTCTTGTGTGTTCATTGAAGTCAAAAGAAAGGAATATTCATTTTTGGTGAGGCAAACCTCTCACACTCACATTTTGCCAACTATAATAGCCGCTGAATTTGGCAACATTTAAGGAAAAAAAATGACATTTTTATTCCACATATAATGTTGTACTAGATCAAAGTTATAAATGTTTCAAGAAACAAAAGATAATCATATCATCCACCCTCCTATGTCATAACCTAGAAGTGGTCAAATTTAAAATCAGTTTTAGTAAAATACATTTATCTTCCGATGATTAAAACTTTTTTAAACAATATGTCAGGTTAATAAGGGCCCGTTTGGATGGGCTTAATAAAAGCAGCTTTAAAAAAGTACTTTTGAAAGTGCTGAAACTTATTTTTTAAATAAGCAGTTATGCGTTTGGATAAAAGTGCTGAAGTTGCTATGCCGAACGTGAAAAGGGAAAAATGAAATAAAGAGATGTTAGGGTTATGTGGGTAATTTGGAGATTGTATAAAAATATTAAGGGCAAAAAGATAAAAATGTGGTCAACTTAAAACAGCTTATAAGCTAAAAAAAGAAAAGCACTCCTACCGCAGCTTTTAACTTTTGGCTTAAAATAAGTTTTTTTAACTTAAAATAAGTTATTTTGAGTATTGCCAAACAGCTAAATAAGTCAATAACCAGCTTTTAAGTGAGTTTGACCAGCTTTTAAGCTGAGCCAAACAGGCTCTAAGAGTCAAGTAATATAAAACGAAGAGAATAGTAATTAGGGGTTATATCAATTAAGTGCTCTAATTTTGTTATGTTAGTGTCTATTAGTAGTGACAAAAGAGAAAGCTAAAGCTAGACTCTAAACAAGTTGATTGCTTTTTTTGTCAACCATTGTTTGTTACTACTATTAAGTTTTTGTGTTAACCTTTAATTTATTTTATCAATATAAACATAAATATAAAAAAGGGCGGCTAGTAGCTAGTTGCGTAAGAATATAGGGAAGATAGATTGATATTATTAATATTTAATACTTTCTTTCATTTTAATTTATTGAAAAAAGATTAACTTATTTAATTCACAAAATTCAAAATATATCACAAAATTTAAACGAAATGGAATAATAAAATTGATTTCATATCTATTTTACTATAAATATATGTCTTAAATTATTAGTTAAATTTATAAAATTAAGATAAAATTATTATTTTTTTCCTTAGATAAATTCTTTATAAAATTATAAATTAGTCTATTCTCTAAAGTCTAAAACAACGAATATTTTTTTTTGATCTATCAAAATAAATATTTTCTTCGTTTCAAAATAAGTGTTATAAAAAAAAATTATAATCTTTATGAAAGCAGTTAACATAATGTAGTTTATTAAACCATCTCTATCAAATGAATATTTTTTGAAAAAGGAGTATTAAGGATAATAGTTGAAAAAAATTACAACTTTTTATCATGAGTTCAAAGTTATTTTATAACAATTTTTTCTTTTAAATACTTATTTTGAGACGAAAGAAGTAATATCCGAGAGATCGAAAAAAAAAAAAAAGAGGAAAGAACTTACAGCCACAACACCAGTGTCATCAAGAATACCAGAACCACCAGAAGCAAAATTGACACCATGAATAATTTTGCTTCCTTTAGTTGAAGGATCATTGAAAGATGGAATATAATTTGGAATTTTTAGATGGTTACCAAGAAGGTCAATTACATTTTTGCCATTAGTGAATCTTCCAGTAGGTTCTAATAAAGGAAAATCTACTCCATATGGTAAGTAATTTGCCTTAGCCAATGACTTCACAAGAAAATTGTTGTTCCCATTATCAACTAATGAACTTCCAAAGACAAACATTCCTTGCACTTTGTTGCACTCATCATTTTTTCTTGCAAATTTGCAATTTTCACCATTACATATTGGTGAAAGAAAAACAAAGGTTAGTATCATAAGAAGAAAAAATGGAGCACTTTTTGTCTTTAGAGACATTTTTTTTTTGGTTTCAAGTATAATTGGGGTTGGAGTTGGGATATGTTAGGGTAGATGTAGAAAATGTCCTCTTTATATACAAGTTATTTAATGCTATTGAAGGTCAACAAAGAATTAATGAAAAGATGAGATAAAAAAAGAAATGAGAGTGTTTAGTATTTTTTTTTTTTGGATAATATATATATTAAATCCTAAACTTAGCTTCAAATTTTAACTTTGATCTCCAACTTTCATAATGTACAAACAGATATTTAACTATCCAACTTTTAAATAAATAAACACATGAGTCTTACATGACACAATACACGTAGGACAAAAAATGACATGTAGGACATGTGTATCTATTTGTTTAACTTTATATAAGTTTGAGTGTCTATTTGTGCACATCCAAAGTTAAAGGACATAAATATAATTTGAAGCCAAGTTAAATGACATATTTATATATTATGTCTTTTTTTTTTGTACTGGTCTAAATTTTGATAGACGAAGTTATATAATATTTTATAAAATTGACCAGGTACATGTAAGTTTGTCCAAGCACTAAATGTTTATTTATTACCCCTTGTTTTTTTCTACCAACTTGGCCTCTACGAAGCTTTAACACTTAATACCACTAACTTCTCGATGAATACCTCCTTACTAGCGCATCTCGTTTTTATATGTTTGAACCATTTCAATTTAATATCTATTCTCTTATCTTGTTTCAATAGTGTTACTCTTATCTTACTTTATATAACTTCGTTTCTAATTATATCTCTTTTAGTATAAGTGAATTTACGTAAGTTGAAAAGGTGTTAAGTGACACTATTTTATTAAAAAAATTGATATATATATATATATATATATTTCAAATCTAGAGTTTGTCAGTCCTATTATAGATTTGAAGTTCTTCATTCATCCTTCTTATAGGCTTATTTTTTTAAATGTTTTTTTTGCTTCCACCTTCTTTCACCAATAAAATTAATGAAGGACATTGAAAAAATTAATATTATTAATTTTAAAAAGTCATTTTGATTATTCAAAATTAAAACACTCATGGTTTTTATATATATATTTTCTAAAAAATTTTCGTATAGAAAAGGTATAGTGAGCGCGAATTGTATTTTATTCATATTTTGTTCTTTTTAAAAATAAAATAAAATATGACATCACATTGTTTTATTTATTATTTTTCGACACTCCTTATAAAAAATTTTGTGTATGCCACAATCTCCTAATATACTTACACATCCATCTAATTAAAGTATTCTCATTTAATTTCCACTACCTTCATCTTTTAATTGTGTGCGTTTTTTATTAGTCAATACTCTGTTTCACACAACAATATAATATTGATTTAACCATCACTCTATGAAACTTATCTTTAGGCCTTGACGACATATTCTTATAGCGTATTATCTTAAATGCGAGCATCCATTTCATTCGTCAGGCTTCAATACAATATACAACGTCAATCTCCCTGTAATCCATGTTACAAATTATTTATTAAGGTTTATCAGAAGGCATTAAATTAATTAGATATTTTGGGTTGGGATATTTAAAATGTATATACATTTTTTATTTTTCAGTTGATTATATTACGGAAGCTACCTTTGCCTAAAAATCACCCTCATTTCTTTCAATAGAAAAAAAATTAATAAATTCAAAGCCCCATATCTTCAGCACGAAATTATTACTTGCTATAACATACTAAAACGATAGCAAATGTTTTAAAATTTTTGATGGCCCCCATGCATGTTACCACTTATAATAATAATAATAATA
Organism: Solanum pennellii; assembly: GCF_001406875.1. Lineage (NCBI taxonomy): Eukaryota > Viridiplantae > Streptophyta > Magnoliopsida > Solanales > Solanaceae > Solanum > Solanum pennellii. The sequence continues at coordinate 51,624,760 of NC_028642.1, read as the reverse complement.
ATAATTAAATACGAAATCGTGAAATTATATTAAGATTGATATTAGCAAGCTAACGACCAGTCTTGCTTAATTAGTTGCTTTGAGAAAAAACAACTACTCTTCTCTCTTTCAAGTCAATATTTTAGGTTAAATTTGAAGTGCAAAAAAATGCCTTAGCAATATATTTAAGGACTATTTTGAGTCTACCCTAATGGTAAAAAAATAATGTTCATTCATTAATCGAATATGTATCTTGTTTGGGATAAGTCGATTCACCTCTTTATAAAAGTATTTTCATTGTTCGAATCATGATTTAGCTTATTCTGATGGAAATATTAAATATAAAATATAATTTAAATTACAAAATTACTTTTCATAAAAGTAAATTGATTATTTTTTCTTAAATATCACGTATTCTTCTTTAATATCAAGATTTTTTTAATCTTCAAGAAATTCTTTTAGAACAATTTTTTTTTTGAACTAGTCCAATAAAATATGGGAAAGAGTTCAGGTTTCTTGGAAAATATCTTGTTGGTTTTCTCGTCATCGATAATTTTGTTTTAAAAAAAAATAATATTTTGACTTATTCTCGAATGGTGGATATATTGTTGAGAAGTTGTTAGATGGAATTTATTTTGAATTTTTCTAGAATATGCATATATTAAAATAATAGTAAGAGTAGGGCTGCTTAAAAGGTTTTTTTTTTCCTTCAATATTTGTTCAATCAAATCTAAACAAGAAAATCTCTTGAATGAAATAAAATACTACAAAGGACATAATGTATTGAGAATGACCAACGAGTTTGAGTTGAGTGGTAAATATTTTTTCATTTTTAATATGATATTTTAGATTAAGGCCTTTGAGTATAGACTATAAAAAAATATTTTATATTTTAATAAAAATTTTCAATATCAATTTGATTTAATCAAATTTTAATATTGATATTAAACACTCCGACAATCGAAAACAAACTGTATTGGAAATGAATATCAATTGACAGAAAGGAATTAAATTATTTGTGGTACGAAATAGACCAATATATATAAACTTTTGCAGCTGTTTCTAGAAAAGAAAAAGGAAATTTAAGATATGGGCTAATATTAAATCAATGGCTCAATAACATTTATTGCAACAAAATTAAAAAATGTGTCTATGGTCATCTCCTCAAAATATTAAAGAGATATACTCCTCTGTCTCTATTTATTTATCTATATTTTCTCTTTTAAATGTCTTTATTTATTTGTTCATTTTGATAAATTAAGAAAGAAAAAAAAATTTCTATTATACCCTCAATTAAATTTATTGAAAATTTCTAAGTTTTAGTTCATCCTTTTTAAAATCATATTTAATAAGAGTAGATTGTAACTTTACTATGTTAATTATTGTTATCTTAATATGTATCTTTTTTTAAAGTGGACAACTAAATAGGAAGAGAAGGAGTGAGAGGAAAAATAATGTCAACTCATAATAATTAATACGATTTGAGGCAACTTAATATAAAAAAATACTCCCTCCGTTCGGAATTGTTTGTCATGTTGCGCTAATTAAAAGTCAATTTTACTCATTTTCAAAGGTAAATTAGATCACATTAATTCGATATTTTAAACAAAAAAATTAGATATTCTAAAACTATATGAAAAGTACTATAAATTACAATTTTTTGCATATTAATATGATAAAAAATACATCTTAAAATGTCCGTCAAATTTTTATAATTTGACTCTAAAAATAGAAACCATGACAAATAGTATCGGACGGAAGGTGTAAAATTTAAGATTTAAATAAACAGGGTTAAGAGGGGTTATTCTATTCGGACCAGTCAATTTATTTCAATGATTAATTTGTGTGGACTACGTTAATATGGATAAAATAATGTTATATGCCACATAATTTTTTGTTGAACAAATTTCATAGTAAATTAATTTTAAGTGTAGCATAAAATTGCGTATAATATCTTTTTTAGTATATTGAATTTATTTTGTTCTCCCTGTTCTTTCTCTTAGAATCATCTTTTTCTGAAAAAGAAAAAAGAAAGACCAAAAATTTTGAGTTTCGATCCAAAACTTCAATGTAACAATTGAAACCGACCCCATCACTATGGTGTTTAACTAAAACATAATTAAATTAGAATTAATTCCGTTTCTTTTAATCGTTTATTATTTTTAGAACAAAATTTTATCTTAGTCTTTATTTTTATTAGTCATTTAACAAATCAAGAAAAAGTTCATTATTATTTTCTTCATATTTTCCTTTTATATTAATTATACTTATTTCACGAATTATTTTTAAAACTTAACAATAAACATCAATTAATAAAAAAAATATTCATTTGAACATTAATATCAACGTATAACTTTACCAAGAAAAGGCTTCATATTTATTGCAGATATGATTACGTGAAGGCATTTTTAAGAGAAAATATACAAAACAATGAAAAAGGACAGCAGAGTAGTTTTGGCTCTTTATTTGCCTACATCTAAGAGTTGTTTGTTTGAGACGCTACTACTCCATCCGTTCTTAATTGTTTGTCTATTTTTAAATTGATACATTACATATTTATTATAAAAATAAATATTGACATATTAACTTTATCATTTTATTCCTATTATATATATCACGACACAAACACACTTGACAAAATGGTTTTTAAATGTGATCCATTCACGGTATTCTTGAAAATGTCAAAATAATGAGAGACTCGTGAAATTGAAAATATGACATGCATGTTCTTTTCACATTGTAATTGTATTTGTACACTAAAATTAAACAACTTGGAAGCCCTAAGAGACTGATTTGAAGGATATGGTATTTTCTTTGTTTAATATTAGTTGGTTATTGGCCTAAATAATTCGAATTCTCGCCCCGCTAAGGGAATGGGAAAGCAGTCTCTCCACGATATCTCTGATTAAGGATCGAGGAATTCTAAAATCATGAAATTGACAGTTGTTACATTAGTTCATTTTGTGGATGAAAGCTAGCACAACAAAAAACAGGTATATTTCTTTGCCCCATGTTTTATTTTTTCTAGTTTCATTTATTGTATTTTCTTGTTAATTAGTAGATAGTCGAGAGTCACCGCACTCTGTGTGTGTATTGATCTTGCTATTTGTTGTCATATTATCTCACAACCATGCTTCGATTTCTTTTCTTGTCTATCGAGCCGAGATATATAAGAATCAACATCTATACTTGTAGGGATAAAATTTGTGTACGTTTTACCTTCTTCGGACTCCACTTATCGAAACTACACACAGAGTATGTTGTTGTGAATCATTGGTGATTCTACTATGCCATAAAAAAGAGTCACATATACCAAATAACCAAAAACTCAACAATGGATTTATAGGAATATATTGTTACAGCCAAAAATTTCAACCATCAGCAGATTCAACTGCTATCTTTTTTCCCTTTACAGCTTAAATAATACTCAAGCTCACTAAAGGGCTTTTTACAATAAATCATAAGACTTCACAAGAACTTTGGTATATACTGTAAGCTAGAAATGAACCTAAAGAATAAAGCCATCCTCATAACTTTGCTAAAAATAATCGCAGAAATAAGAGGGGGTATATATCTAGATGCTCGGGCGACAAACAACTATGTACACAATCTAATGACTTCACCGGGGATGAGAACTACTTAAAAGGGAACAGAACTCAGGGGACGCGAACCATTAAGCATCAGAGTACGTATCTTTATGTTCCCCTTCACCAGTGCACTTTGGTTGATCAGAATCACCATCGTCAGACTCTGACTGTGGGGTTATACTGCTTACCGTGCGAAGAAGTTGACAAGGATTTGAAGAATTTTGGGAGCACCAATTATCTGGAACACTTAAGAAATGTGTGTCAATGAACTTCCTAAATCTCTTATAATACTCTTTCGGAGACACGATAGTGGGAAGCTGATTCTTTGGAACCACAAGTGAAGATTTGACCCAATTCTCGAGTTGTTTGTCCCATGTATATTGTCTGAGATAGTCAATGATGCCACAAACAAGTTCATGGCGTTGGCTATCCACTCCCACAAGTAGAGAATAGTCCATCACATTGATTGACTGCAAAAATCAACAAATACTACCAGTTTTAGAGGATAATCCATTAGCTTCAGATAATGCATTTCAATTAGGTTGCCAAAAAAAGGAAAGATGCATTCTTTTTTAAACAGACTAAAAAAGGAAAATAAGACGATCAAATTGAAAGGGAGGGAGTAATAATTATAAGAAGCAGAAGTCACTTTTTTTTTGGATGCTTTTAAGTTTTGGTGGATAGAGCTACGGGTAATTAGAGTTAGAGCAGTTTGACCCCTGACTTACCTTGAGGAAAGTACAGTCATTCCATACAGCCCGTTGCAAAGCCCTTTTTGATCTTGTCCCGACATATAAAGGAGAAACATTCATGTCATTCACAAAGTTTTGGTCTAAAAGAACGTCTCCTGCACCATTGCCAGCTGCACTAAATCGAGCATGCAAAGCTCCTTTCAGATCATACTGCCGAGTAGTAATTCTACCAAATGAAAGGTTCTCCATCACCATGAGATCGTGCCTAGTCTCTTTTCCACCTCTTGGCCTTACATTGACCTGAAAAACATAAAACAGTTGGAACACTCAAAAAGATGTCCAGAGTGTGCTGGCAGGAAAAAAAATATATTGTGGTAACAGCCAGAAAAGTGGAGTGACTAAAGTCGATTAATCAACCTGATAAATGCCAAGAATTTTTGCAAGGCACGTTTGATTCCTCTTAGCATGGCACTGATCCATGTATGCAAAATAACTAGGAGCAAACTTCAAGAACGAGTCAAATTCCGCTCTCTTAATTTCCTTGATGATAAACCGATCATCAACTGTTTTGGCAAACAAAGAATTACTTTTGCCACCTTTTGCATCCCATCTCCTACACCTACTCAAGGAAGCAATAAAATCAACTTCTGAAGTGCACCATCGATCTCGCAATTGACGAAATTGGCTGGCATAGAGACAGAGGACTGAGTATTTATACTTCCCAGTCAATTTACCCAAACCCATGGAGACTTCCGCCTGAACAGCCGTGAAAGAAACCGATGAATCTAGCAAATCTACCCCATCTAAACTTGATGAGCGTGCTACCTCCGACATGTTCGAAGAGTGATACGCTGTTAAATCCAATGAACCAGTTGAAGACAAATGTGGAGAAGCTAGAGAGAACATCTGCATTAAGCCTTGTGAACTCTCATATGACTTAGGATCAATTCCTCTGTCTTTTCTGCCATCATCCCCAAGATCTTCACATACAATAGGCAAATCCTTCAGCAAGGCCAAAGCACAGGCAATTATGCTGGAAAATTCATCTTCATAATCAGAAACAATGTATTTATCACTTCCAAGGGGAATGTGAAGCTTCGCACTCATGTCAGTAATAAGTTTATAAGCAGTAGATTCTACATCATGGTTTGTGATAGATCCTAATTTCGGTAAGTGACCTCTCTGGAGATCCTCCATGTATTGACACCAAATTTCAGGGAATGGAGTCCACCACCCCTCATCATTCTCTATGTTGGAAAATATTGAGGAGAGGGATCTACTCCTTTGAGAATGAATAGGATCATGCGTACCTCCAGCACTAATGGCAATTGGTTTATCTGTCTCCAATTGAATGGATGAAGGAAGATTGAGCTGTAAGTTACTTTCATTATCAAAGAGGCAGTGATCAGAGAGATCAGATTTCACTGTAATATCCTGAAGGGAAAAGTCGTTTCCATTTACTTTGGCTGCAGTTGTCACCTCGGCATCATCATTGCAAGCAGATAAATTTGATGGTTCATCTTGTCCACAATCATGTGTATCAACGGGAGTTTCTTTAATGGGAAATTTAGCAGATGATTCAACATTCGGTATCAGATCACAGTCAGCACCCAAAACATCACCACGACTGCCTACAGTAGTTTCTGCCCTACTGTTATCATCTCCACAAGAGTCTTCAACTAGCTTGATTTTCAGATCCGGACAATCTTCCAATGCTCTGTCATCTCTTTCCAGATAAACTTTAGTGTGTCCATTAACATTGCTTCCCTCTTGTTTTTCCATGTGGTTAATAGCAATGATACTCTTGTCAATAGTTTTTGGATTGGCAGCGGTACAATCAGATGATAGTAATGAATGAAGACGGCGATCCCACACACAGGACTCCAGCAAAAGCTCCAACCGTATTCTATTCAACATTAGAAGTTTATACATGACGACATCCCGATTGCCATCCATAATGACATTTTGAATACCAATCTGACATTGAATCCACATAGATTAGTAATAGTAAAATAAGATTTACATTATGCTTTAATAAATGTCTGGACCAAATGAATAGTAAATGAGTTCAATGAAAAAAGGCAATAGGTTTGGATATAGCTTCACTATCCACACATGCACATAAATGCATTTATTGACTTATACCTGAACGTTGATTCTCATTAACCAGAAAATCAGAAAGCTATCAACTCTTTAAAGCATGTACTTGTATGTATTTGATATCTGTTAATATTATTATACCGTAGAAAAAAATGAACCAACTGATCTGATTAATTCAAAGGGAACTTAGAACTAGAATGAAGTCCACCACATCGACTTTGATCAAATAGAATGTAACGGGAACAATCAATCTGAAACTGGAAGCAAAAGGAGCTAACCTCAAATTGAGTTCTCTCTTCCTTCAACATTTTCTCAATTTCAGAAAATTTCCTAATTGATCCTTGAAGATTTAGAGTAGTTCCAACAAATCGAGACTCTATTGTCTTCAAAGCTTTTTCTACATCACGAAACATCTTAATCCCTTTCATGTTCACCTAGTTGAGAAAGAAAAAAAAAATCTGTCAATATAGAAACTTGCAACAGGGCATGTAACTTCCATGTTCAGCCAAGTATTTAAAAGCATCAATTGGGTAAAAAGCAGTTGCACTTGTAAAAAGACATACATCTTCAAAATCCTTCTTAAGAAATTCTTCATTGACAGAACTGCTAAATTCCAGCTTTTCTGGAGGAAGAGCCACGGAGTAAGTAGTAACCGTTGAGTACTTAAACACCGCAACCATATGCCCTAACCTGTACATGCAGAAAATGACATGAATATCTTCAAAAAGGAAAAGTAAAATATGAGAAAACACCAATTCCAAATCCATGCAGAGTCACTAATAGCAAACGATACAACTTAAATCTCGAGTAGTCAAATGGAAATTTTTATAATAGATAGCAAAAGCTATCAGTAGGCTTTGCTATTAGATCTGCATACATGAAAATAAACAGACTTCGGAATAACTAAAGATAGCCACAAGTGACCATACCCAAAGAAGTAGAGGAAATCCCTGTGCAAAGAATGGCCACAGACAGGTAGCCTATTGAACAAAGAGGAATTTGAGAACCTGAGCTCCAAAAATTTTCCAAATGAGAAACCACGTGAACCAGTGGATACTATAACTCTTTTCGTTGATTTTGAGCTGCCACTCTGGAACTTGCATCTACCACAACGACTCCACATCCAAATCTTCCCTTCCCTTTCACCTGGAAGCCCCTTGTCTTTTGGAAGAGAACGAACTTGAATTGCAAGTAACTTATTGTAATGTGCATAATAGAAAATGTGAGCTTCAGGGGGTCCATCACAGCTCTTGCATGGGAGTTTCTGTATGACAGGGCTTTAAGGTTAACATTTAAAACAAACTCCAGGCGTAACTGATAATGATAAGGCCACAATTTTATTTCAAATAGATCATTATAGCAACTATGAATGATGAAATCAGCAAAATGACCACCAATCATTCCAAAGAAAATTGTTCATCAAATTGCAACTACAGAGACAGAACAAGAAGAGCTGAACTGGAGACTATTGAGTTCTACGCACCTGACTTAGCAAATTTTGCTGCAAAAAGCTTCCAAGAGGAATATCAAAATTTTGGTAGAACTTAATGCGAGAAAAATGACCATGGGCACACATAGTCCCTTTTGAAGCATTCCGGCTTGATATCAGAACCAATATACTCTCAGTATCCATAGATTTAACGCCATTACCCATATTACCAGATACCTGTGATTCTAAAGATTCTCCCTGGCTCACTATTGGAGTATGCAACCGTTCTTTTTCGGATGCCACCTCGTCATCACAGGTAGTGACTTTCTGATCTGTATCACTTCGATTGACCACAGTATCAGTTTGTTCCTGATCATCTTCATTGGATCGATTATCAATGAAACATGAGGGCATGGATTGACCAGAGGTGGGGCAGAGAGGAAAGTTGTCCTCCATAACCTTTTTCAGAGAGGCTGAGAGAGATGACAACCCAGAAAGAACTGGATTATATGGCTCAAATAACAGAGAATCACCTTGTTCACCACTAACAGCTGGAGGGTCATCAGTAGCTGTTGAATTCACCACCTGGCTAAGAGAAATAGTCGAGAACATTGCTTTTTGATCTAGAAGGAAAGAAGTCTCGAGGATTAAATTATATGCCATGATCACTGCACATCGTACCACACATTTGATCTTTTTCAGTTCATCACTGTTAGCTCCCATTAACAAAATCTGCACAAAAGGCCAGGGTCAGAGGTATAGAAGTAAATGTTCTTTATAAAAAATGAAAGGAAGCAGATGTTAAAACACCAGGTATCAATTCTCTATTAAAGTCAAAAGCCACTAGCTAGGAGGGTCTCGGAAGTTCCAATAGCAATTAGCTTGTTTGTTTGTTGGTATACAAGATACGTGCACGACTATATTCGCTTTTTTCACAAAGATCCCTAAGATTATGGTATTCCTTCCTGTTAAAACAGTTGCAGTAACAAAAGACAAAAACCCCAGCATCGATTCAAACGCGAGGGAGCCAAATGAAAGCAAAACATACTCTTATTATATGATCTGGGAAATGCTATGAAAAGTCAGCATTGATTCAAACGCGAGGGGGCTAAATGAAAGCAAAACTAACTCTTATTATATGATCTGGGAAATGCTATGAAAGTCTCCTGATGTACTCTAGTGTAGTGCTCGTGACCTTTTTTGTTATCTCTTGAGCAATGACTCAACAGTGAAATTATGTCCCAACTATCAGTAATCCCTAGTTAGATATTCTGTGTTATTAAAAACTAACATAGAGAAGATGACTCACCGTACATCCCAGATGAGTAGGACAGCCCTCAATGAACAACAGTGTTTTACTAGGCCTTTTTCCACCATCATCAAAAGTGTCATGTTCCTCTACAAACCTTTGAAAATGAAAGGAATCACACTGTCTAAGCTTATGGCCAGACAAGATTTCAGAAGAAAAGTTTGGTGAAACAGTGCAACGAGCAACTCTCTCCAGGCGATGTTCTTTCATATCAAAGACCAGTGTCCATCCTTTCTTGAGAATAGACTCTTGTATGTCACGCGAAACTGTTTTCTCTACCAATATCACATTTGGCTGGTACCTCTCTAGAATGTCAGTGATAGACTTCACCACACTGTCTTTCTCCTGTCATTATGAATTGATAAGAACAGATGATTACATACTCTAATATATTCCCTTTTTGTTTATCTCACATATAAAGAGAGTTTCTCTTGTTACCTGTCGCATTGACTCAAATGATGACAACTCACTTGAGAGACCTAGTGCACCCTCAATCAGCAGCAGCCTAGGATTTTCAAACTTAGTTGGCATATGTTTATGGGCAGCATGCTTTTTGAAGACCATGCCTTTGATAAATTGACTAAAAAAAATGAAAAATTACAATGTAAGCCTGGGTTCCCCCTTTGTCTTAAATTTAGTCTTAGATAACAAATATGCAGATAAGAAGTAGAATGTAAATTGTACTGTATTTAAAAGGTAAGTCCACAATTAGAGGTAAGGTTACTTTCTAGGAAACTTGAGATTTTAAAAGAAAAAGGATGGTTACACGTAACCTAAAAAAACATTCAGAAAGTACAGAATAGTGAATGAAAATTGTTATCATTTTTTTTAAATGAATGACTACATTTTGGGACAGCCAAAAAGGTAATATTCAGGATATGAGTAACTAAGTTAAGCAGATCTTCAAACATAGACATTAGTGGAAGTATGGCAGAGGAAACCAAAGAATAAGAAGGATTGACAAGTGCGCATATCTAATGGCAACTGCTACCCCCAACTTCACAAATAGAGGACAACAATCAAACACTAGGAAACAGATAGTTTACCACTTTGACAATCCAAGATTTAAACTGAACTAGAAAGGAAAACCAATTAAGAGATAGGACATGTCGTCGTTCTGTTATACCTTTGGTTGGGAGAACCAGATCGTATACATTTTATCTTCACATATTTATTAGGATCCATGGCCTTTCCTTCAGCAGAATCAGGCTTAACAAATGAAGCAGCCTCCCAAGACAAGGAGGTAACTATATCAATCCAATCGTCACCCCCAGATGAGGCAACACCAAAAGACTTAAGAAGGTCATAAACAAGGGCCTTAAGTTTCCCATTCATCACTTCTTCCAATGCCTTCCTCTTTTCCTCTTTAAACTTGTAGCTCCCAGAACCTTCATCTCCGAGGCTGATTAAAGAAGTTGGCTTGCCCCAGCCATCGCCGCACTCATCATCATCACAATTAGCCACACTGTCTTCCATATCATCATCACAACATTCTGGTTCTGGGGGCACCCAGAACTGATCCAGTTCATAACTACAAGAGACTCCAGATTCATCATAGTCATCCTCGTCAACTTTGCTACAGGAGTCCTCTTGACTGCTCTCGGTGCTACATTCATCAATATTAACCCTGAACAGATTAAAACCAAAATAAAAACCAAATTGACATGTGTCAGACTTACCTCATTTCCCAAGCAAAAGAAGACAGGTATTTTAACAACATAAATAAATTACAACTAACCTCCGATCTGAGCTTGCATCACATGAAAAGTCACCTGAATGATAAAAGAATAAGGAACCAACATGAGGTGATGATGAAGAGAATGAAAATGACAGTCAAAACTATGTGATTAAGAAAGGAGAGCATACTGTAACATGACATAGAGCTGTTACTGCTATGCAATGAAGCAGTCGGACTGTTCAAACAAGTTGTTGTATCTTGCTTTTTGCCACAAAACTTGCATAACGTACCAGAATTTCTAACATCTATTTGCATAGAATTCTCATTTTCTAGTTTCCTCATGTTTCCGCTCAATCTTGTCAGAATACCAGAGTAGTGACATGTATTACATATGATCCAGGAATGTTTTAACCTGCAGATTTGACCCACTCAATTGATTAAAAAGTGTCCTGTAACAAACAAAATAGAGGGTTCCTTCAAACAACAGAGTAATGCGGTGATAGTAATCTTTCGAACTAAATCATAAAGTGAAAAGAATACCATGTTTATGAAACAAGAATGAAGATAGAACTTATCATATTCATTATAGGCAATATACTTGTTTCCCTCAAGAAAGAAGACTCATCTTTAAGCATTTGCATCAAAAAGTCAGGTTTAACGATGTATGTAATACAATTGAAGGACTAATATTGCAATATAGATTGGATAAATCAAGATATGTCATTTCTGGATCACTCATTCCGCCTTCTACAAAATTTGTAATTGTCTAAAACAACCCTGTGTAATAATGTTTGGGCTATACTAATTTGCATTTCATGTCATAGCTCCTTTAATGAAGAAATGGTTTATCAAATAGTACTAACTAAGAATGGAATTTCATCATAACAAATTAATATCTAATGAAAATAATGCACAAAAGGAAAAACCTTTCAGAAACAAGGTTGTTCAAATGGCAGCAGCAGGAGGTGGCTGTTCATAACAGTAGCTTAGTAGTTAGTCAAATGCAATGCAGATATACTTCGCTCTTAACCCACGACGCTTTCATCTTGTAGATATAAATTGAAGCATCCCCTTAAAAGACTAAATAAATAATCATTCAGATAAAAGATCCCAAGCTATCTAAATCAACAAGTATCCACATGTTCCTCTTTAAGAATAATCTACCAAAGGTAATTAGTTTTATAGTCCTGAATGTTTAGGCTGAGTTTACAAAGTAACAAACTTCTTAATTTTCAATGACCCAGAGAAGATTATCTCTCCACAAAATTTTCTCAACAACTTAAACTATTCAAACCAGAAAGTAATACTTTTCTACTTAACTCAATAATTAAGAGAATCAGTCATATAGCTATAATTATGAAACTGTAAAATAATCACTGAACAAGTCAACAACTTTTGATACCAAAGAAAAAAAAACAGAAAAAAACAGGTCTATCTGTTTATTACCAGGGCAGCAGAATTGACTCGATTTAACGAGTATAATTACAATAAGAAGACTACAGGATGATGACTCTCACTAAGGATTTAGCCATTATTGGCTTCAAAATCAATCTGCAACACAATTATCATATGTTTTCCACCCCATTCCATCAGGAGGACCAATAGTGTTCTCACCTATTCTCAAGCGTGACTCGAACCCTCAAACCACTATTGATGATGGAGGTGCAATTCTCACTTGTCACATATATATCATTGGAATTAAAGTTACAAAGATCAAATCTTTCCAAGAAATCACTCAAATTACATGACCAATAAACACCATGTTAAATATGAAGCTATTCAGAATATTTTTTTCCAAAGAAATCACTGAATTTGAAGATAGTACTAGTATAACTAACAAACCCCATATCAATAAAGATGAATCATCCAGTTTTTTCTTCAATACAATTAGCAAAGTAGATAAACAATGAGAAATATAAAGTGACAAAGATTCTTCTTTTATGACTTACACTTAAAGCAACCCATTTAACACGTATATGATGATCTCGAATTCAATCAAATTCACCAAAAAGAACTTGAAACCCAGAAACTATTCTCCAAAGGGGTATCAAAAAACTTGAAATCTTGGAAAAAAGTTGAATTTAAAAGAGAGAGAGAAAAAAGAGGGAATTGAAGAAGAGAAGAATGAAGTAGGAGAAAGAAGAAGACTTTTTGTTCATAAGTAGGGCCACTCAGTTTCATGCTTCACCAATATGATATATATATATTATATTATTAATATAGGGTCAAGAAAATTCACAATTATTAATTATAGAAAAAGAAAGGAAAAGGTCAGAATTACTGTACCAAAAGTTTCAAATTTTCGAAAATGATAAGACAAAATGTATATACAGACCCAATATAGTGTATACAACTGTATTTGCGTAAATACTGGGGAAAAAAAAAGATATTTTCTTTTCACATTGGTACATTTAGATTTGATTGGTTTTGGAGATTTTGCAAATTATTGGCATTAAGTGATAATTAATTACATTCAAACACATGTTATACATTAGGATAACATGTCTTGTGTCCTCGATTTATAAATATAAGGGCAAATTAGCATCGAAGTATAATGATAGCGGTATATTTAGATAGAAAGTATAACAAATGGTATATTTGAGCTATTTTTAATAATACAAGGAGATATTGACCCTTTTCCGTGTAAAAAATGATGAGAAGTATGGGAAAATGATAAAATTACGCAGACAAACAAAAATGTACTAGTTAATTAATTAGTTAACGTAGCTATAGTTTTGTTATTATTATTCGTCTCTAACTTACAATCATAATTATGTGGTTCACATCTAGAATTGTATAATTCGGCTCCTGATTGTATAAATCCAAAGTTTTTCTAATTGTATAAGTCTAGAATTTGTACATACTTACCCTAACTTGTATATAATTATCATATCGATACATTTAATTCGTTTAATTTCTGAAAAAATCATTCATGTATAGATACATAATATATACTTACTATGTTTGTATATTGACAAGCGAATTATACAAACAAAAATATCCATAGCAAACAAAAATATAGTTATAGAGCGTAATTAAGTAAATTGTAGCTAAGTAGACTTATTAAGCTTAGTCTCTTTGTTATTTATCAAATTTCCTCAAAAAATTTTGTAATGTGTACTGAGGGAGAGAGCTGAGCGAAGAAAAATATTCTAAGTCTTCAACTAACTCACAAAACATACGAGTAATTTTATGTTAAAGGAACATGTTCTTTTGTAGAGCTTTGAATCTTTCAACTAATCCAAAGTTGCTTGCGTTGTACGACGTTGTTAAACTGTTGTATTCTAGAGAGACAAATCAAGAAATATAATATTGGATCAGTGTAGATCATGTCACGGCGAACTTAAATCTCCTTAAAGATGATGAAATATTTGTGTCTCAGCCTGAATGATGATTTATTCATTTATTTTCAACTGTAATTTATTATATTTGTGATATATAAACCTGAACGCAAATGAATAAACTCGGAATTGAGAGAAAGAAGAAGATCCAAAAAAAATGATCTTCATTGATGATATTGATGGATATCAAAAATCTGCTCAGTACAAAGAATAGAGGTGATATATATAGCTTTTCCTCCTCAATTAGTAATTAACTTCCATTTAACTAACTCACATAATGACTAATCCACCCTTAATGTCACTTAACAGCCTAACTAACTTCTAATCAGTTCTTCACATCACAACAGAAAAACAGTATTCTCTCCGTTTTAAATTAATTAAATAATAGAGACATTTCACACCTTTTAAAAAAAAAAAAAGACATAAATTAAGTATAACTTTATACCCTTATTAATTATTATCAAATTTATGATTAAAATAATTAAACACTAATTAATAATAAATTTTAATACTAACTAATGAATGATTAAATTAAAAAAACGTTCTAAAAGTAATCTTGAAAATTGAGCAATTAAATTAATTTGAAAAGTAAAAACACCTTAATAATATAATTAATTTGAAAAGAAAGAAGCATATATTTAATGTTGTGAATTAGCGAAAAAAAAATACTTTAAGGGGAAGGGATTATAAAATATTCTTTTTGGCAAAAGTTATTTTTAAGTGCTAAACATCATCACCCATTTTTAAGAGTAAATGCATCTCTTAATATTTGGTGTTAATAATCAAGTAGGTTTAAGGAAAACTACTAATTTAATTCATTTTGAAAATCACAAGACAATTATTATTTTTTTTTAATAAAAAAAGGCTCACAATGTTCCCTAAAGAGTAGTAAAACACTAGAAAGTGTAGAACAATTATTAAATGATAATTAGGATAGGAGACAGTGAATTAAATAATTAAAATATACGAAAGACACGCTAAACTTATTCGGATAAAGAGAGAATATATGTTTTTTCTATAATTAATAATAATAAATAAATTATCCTTATTAGACGGCTTTTTTTCTGCTCAACTAATGGAATCAAATATATATTTTATATTAATTGATTGTTTTACAAGGAGTTCATGACTTATTTATTTATTAATCTCACCTTAATTTTTTTACCAAAAATAATTATATATTTTCTTTTCTTACATATACTCAATATTTATATCAAACAAGATTCATTATTTTACTTATAATTTTAAATAATTCGTGTAGATTCTCTGAAAT
>NC_028642.1:51580275-51608954 GCF_001406875.1 Solanum pennellii | reverse complement strand
TATATATATATATATATATATATTTGATTCTCCACTTTATAATTTCGATTACTCAATTTAAGAAATAAAGAAATGAGAAAAAGATCAACCTCAAGTTTTGGTCAAAATCATTTTCTAGATATTTTTTTCTTATTCTTAAAAATAAATGTGAGAGAATATATATCATAAAAGCAAATTAAAGTAGATCTTTATTAAATGGACCATTTGGAAGATATACAGCTCATGAGCACCTACACAAACTAATTTCAGCCAATTGACACAAAGACGTGTTATTTAGGTCCCAACTACTCCACAAAATTGAGATAAATATCAAACATTATACTATTATATTTTTCTATAATCAAATAAGTTGCTTAAGTTTCACTAATTATTTAATTAGAAAAATAGTTTTGAAAATATTTTACGAAGAAAGTTCTTTTTCCATATATATATTTTTAAATTTTGTCAAAGGAATGACAATATTTTCGGAAAATTATTTTCTCTTCCTACTTTATATTTGCTTTTTCATATTTAATTTTGAAATATGTTTTATTTGAGCTGAAATTACGTAAATAAGTAAATTTGTATATACATTATTCTTTTCAAATTGCACGTGTATAGTTATAAACTGAATATGATTATATACTGTGAGTTTGTGATTGTTATTTTCTCTTCATACCAGACACATCCTGTCACGATTCAACCAGTCGTGCCGCGCGGTCGCCCATTCTAACATCTAACTTGGAGAACCCTCATATGCTAATAGAGAAAACATGTGAAAATTAAAGAAGACGGAAAATAAAGTTAAGGAAATTTAATAACACTTTTTTTAAGTACACTCCTCGTTAAACTTGTAAAATAGTTTAACAACCCCAATGATCTAGTCTTCCGGGTACAAGAGCTACTAAGAGTAACGACTGGACAATAAATAATAAAAGAACACAACTCCCACCATGCGGAAAGAAGAGTCGAAGCTGCTGGAGGATTTCTTCGTCTTCAATTAATGAAACATCACCAATCCTGCATTCAGGCTATGTCAAAAGACATAGCAAGAGTAGTATCAATACAATCACATGTACTGGTTGGCATCATTGGTCAACTCAACGCCCACCTGATAATATAAGAAAATAATACTAGGATCATGCATGGACCACTCGCTTCTCCACCATTGCCCTTTCTTAGAACACCTTCAACTTACACCAACACTCTGAATACTAACCATTTTCTTTCCTAACCGCTAAACTTATGTTTCTATCAAGTCATAGCCTAAATATGTTAACCTCATTGGATAATTCCAACTATGCTAACATCCTTTCCTATTAATCGATCATGTTACACTTTTAAATTATTGTCACCTTATCTACCCCAAGCCATATAGTTTTTCCTTACCCCAATCTCTAGCTCCACGCCATCCTCCTTGGGTGCCTACCTAGACAAATATCTCGACGATTCACTCATTCCCGACAAGTACACCTTATAAAATATCTACACATCATCCCATACTCACTTGCAGACACATATTCCCACCTACACCCTGTTATCATTAAATATGAACGTAATCATCACAAGTATATACATATCACAATATCGAAATATAACATGATTTACCATACACCCTTGTCACAAGTAGTTGGTCCTCTAACGGAACTCAAACTCAAACGGTTAGCTTGTCGGAACGTGGCAATCCAATCTCAAGTTCTGCCGGAACAGGGTAACCCGATCCAAATGTTGTGTCGGAATGTGGCAACCTGATCCAATAATTAGTTTGTCAGAACGTGGCAATCTGATCCCAAGTTGTACCGGAACGTGGCAACCCGATCCAAATGTTGTGCCGGAACGTGGCAACCCGATCCAAATGTTGTGCCACAACATGACCATATCCAATAGTTAGTTTGCCGGAACGTGGCAATCCGATCCCCAATCACACACCATAATCACAATCACAACACGTCATCAAGATCATACATTTAAGTCATGATTTCATGGTATTAACAATTCACACATCTTCTTTTTTACAAGTGAGAACAACATTGTAACATGCATATACACGTATCATAATGAAGCTGCGCGAACGAGCATATACACACACATCATAGAATCACAACCATCATCTAAGAATTTCTATCAATTCTTATCGTGCAAGAGACCAGGTTCAGCTTAGTTTTTCATTAAGGATCGTCATTAGGGTTTTAAACCTAAATTACTATCATTCAACAACTTGTACTTCGATAGGCCGAATCTAACATAGACCGAAATTATTTCTTTCCTACCGAATACCTTGTTTAGTGGAGGGATTCCACTCAAGAAAATAACTAAGAACACTCGAACAATCATCAATTCTCTACATCAAGAACTAACTCAAATACGTTGAATCATAGAAATCACAGAATTTACTCGGTGTGTGAAGGTCTACGCATATAACCTACAATTGATTTTGTATACTAAATGGTAAGCACAAATTTATAACTACTCAATGCATAAAATCTAACCTACCTGGGCTTTGATTTATTTTCCAGCTTTTCCGGATTCGCTATGGTGAATTTGGCCAAGATTTCGCATAATTTAGCCACCTCCATGCTAGAAAGTTCCTTCTTTTTCTTTCCCAAACTTAGGATAGTTATTCTGAGGTTTCTAGGGTATTCCACGACTTTTCTAGGTACTTTAGGAAGATGGGAAAAATATGATTTCTCGTAATTATTCTGCCTCGCCGATCCCGCTGCAGCGACATCTATCTTGCTGTAGCGGAACAGCGTCCATGTTTTTTGCAAATTTTTTGTCCTTCTCAAATAACGACGGTTATGATCGTTACACGTCGTAAGTTGAATTTATCAAACAAACGAATATTAACATGTACGTTATTTTTTCTATTTTCATTGAATAAAAATTATTATGAAGTTGATCATTTCATGTATGGTAATTCAATTAATAGTTATTATCTTAATAAGTCATTTTTGTTTTTAGATATTTTTGTTTTTAATTAGAAAAATAAATTTATAAAATAATAACTATTAATTGAATAGACATGGAAAATCTAACTAAAATATTACAAGGTCTTAGAGTTAACTTTTTACAAAAAGTAAAACTTTTTACAAAAAGTAAAGTAGGAAGAATACTTACCCCTAATACGTAAATATCATTTATACTGTGGACGCCTTTGACCATTAAATTTTTTACTGAAAATATTTTATTTTATTTGAAATTAAGTGTTCAGTTATGATTCTAAATATAATTTCAAATTGTGTTTAGAATTTAAAGAACATCAATAATCTTATCTTGACTTTTTCACTTTAATCATGTTTTTTTTTCAATTATTACCCTTTTTTAAAATAAAAATATTCACGTTTATGTCAATTTCATGTTAATATGAAAAGAATTTCAAAAATAATAATTAAATATAATTTCATTTTCAACTCTCAAACCGTATGTACTATCTGATATATGAAATTCAATCCATGTTATTATATGAATATTCATTTTGAGATATTGCTTTTTTCATGCATATTTAATAATATGTTTTTAAGTGAATTAATCAAACTAAGTAATTTTTATAAACTATGTTGCAAATCAAATTTGGAATATATATATATATATATATATATATATAAACACAATTCCAACTATAATTCAATTTTTAAAATAGATTTCAAATAAATTAAATAATACTCAAAAGTTTAGTTTTCATGGTTAACACCAAATTTATTTATTTTTCTTATTTTTTTTTGAGAATATTTAAAACTAGTAATTGAGTCTAAAATGCAATATGTGGTGTTGAGGTGGGGCAAGTAGCGGTGGGGTGTTTGTTCATTATTACACCCTGTCCCCGGACCAGCCGCAAACTGACTCTATCTTATTTTATCATTATTTTATATGATATCGTTTAATTATTTTTCTCTTTTTTATTTATGTGATATCATTTAATTTGATATGACAATTAGAAAAAGTTGGAATCGAAGAGCTCCTCTCCCTTTTAACTTAAGGGGTGGTAAACCAAACCCTGAAAAATAGTATCGAATATATCTTTCGTTGTTAATAGAATTATTTAGAATTAAATTGAAATTAATAATTCAAATCAAAAAAGTATATTATCGATAATGAGTTGTTGATTTAGCGATTTTGATAAAAATTTCAAGTTTTATTTTATTATCAATTTTTTTAATGGATTTATCGATAATTCGATAATAAATTAAATAATTATATTTATATTATTTTGTATATAAGTTCTTAATTTAGAGTTTAATTTTCTATTTTTATTTTTTGTTATCTCAAATTCTTGGTTATTATATAAAAATATTTGTTTTTTGTTAGTGTGATATTTTAATGTTAATAAAAATGTATCATATGTCACATTGCATATATGTATCATGTTATGTCCATTGGTGGTTTAAGCATTACATTAGTGCCCCATTACTCTCATCAGATTTGGTAGAAAATGGTCATTATTCTTGTAACTCAGTATAACTTTTGAGCTAATCATTTACCCAATTTACTAAATTTTATCTCTCTCCTTGATGCTAGGAGAAATTCTTGACCTATAAATAGTGTGGTCTTACATTGTGTTGAGTACACAAGAAATGTATATGAGAAAGAGGGTAAGAAATGATTAGAAGTATTATATTGTGTATATATTGAGTTAGAGTAGTGAAAGAGAGCGTTGAGATAAAAAAATATTCTAAATCTTCAACTAATTTACTATACAAACGAGAGTAATTATATGTTGAATGAATGTGTATTTTTTTTTTGGAGCTTTTGACTTTTCAACTAAATCCAGAATTGATTGTATTGTACAACGTTACGTTGTTAGGCTATTGTATCCTGGATAGGGACAGGTGATATTGTTGGGTCAATGTAAATTATGTCAAGAGAGTAAAATATCTGTGCCTCAGGCTGAATATATTTTTGTTCATTTTTTTTTCAACTATAATTTATTATATTTGTGGTGTATTACACCAATATTTTAAAGTAAGATGCAATTTGTGAACTCATGTGCATGGTTCATTTGATTTGTCACCTTGTTTCTGAGTGATTTTCAATGATTCTTTGTTATGTCAAATCTTAACTGTTAAACCGATAACCAAATCGATAATGATCAATAACCGATCGATAAACCGACAAGACGATATCTTAATGGTTTTATAATAATTTAACATTTCTACAATTCGATAACTAATAAATCATACTGATAATTGATAAACTGTAAAATCAAATCGAACCGACTAATACCTGCGCAATTATATATCCTTCATAATATTTGAGTTGTTCCTTTCATTCTTCTTGTTTTGTTTCTTTGATTTGGCATATTTAATTATCTTCTTCTTGCTTTAGCGAGCAATTCTCCCTTTTTCAACTGTCATTTTTCCTTTGTCACTATACTTTGAAGTCCATTACTTTTTTTTTCACTTTACGTTGTTGCAATTACCTATTAATTCGATTTTTTCTTACATAACTAATAGTAAATGAATACGTTAATACTTGTTAACTAATATTTATATCGCGCATCATATAATTCAAATAATGACATAATAAAAAGGCCTAAGACTAAAATATGTATATATATTTCGATCGATAGACAACTTGTCAATTACTATCGAAACTAGGACATGTCTCATTACTAATTTGTTGGCCTACCAAATTGTATCTACCTGCAAACTATTTTAATATCAAACTTTTTGGGGCCATCATATTGTCCAGGCTTTTTCCAGCAATAAATCATCAAATTCATTTTATTTATTATAATAAGAGAAAATGTATAAGTACTCCCTCAATTTATATCCGAAATTTTAGAGATACACTTATACTATACTAAGGTCCTATTACCCCCTGAACTTATTTTATAAGTAATTTTCTACCCCTTTTCGATCTACGTGGCACTATCTTTAAGAAAAAATCAATCAACGTTGGGTCCACAAGATAGTGTCACGTAGGCTGGAAAGGGATAAAATTATTAATAAAATAAGTTTAGGGGATAATAAGACCTTAGTATAGTATAAGTGTGTCTTTAAAATTTCAGACATAGGTCAAAGGATACTTGTGCATTATCCCTTATAATAATAATATATATAATAAGATCTGACCCAATAATACTTTTCAACTGGGACTCTAAAGTTGAATCAAATTAAATATTAAGGCCCACTAGCTTTTAATTTTTAATTAAAATATAAACGATTTAGCAGAAACATCCAATTGAGTTTGCTAAAATTATCGTATAATTTTTCAAACTATAAGATGAGATATTTTTATGATGTAAACTGAACACTCAAGAATTTGCGATGGTCAAAAGTACTAATATGACGTCTAACATATATATATAAAATAAATACATATAATTATCTTAATTTTTTATTTTATTGCATGAAGTCACTACATTATTTTTTAAAAAACATAAAATTAACTCTGCCTCATAATTAGTATCACAAAAGGTCATCAAAATTTTGTTTGTAACCATAAAGTTATTCTAACTTTGATCAAGTAGTATAACAAGTCATTAAATTATTTTATCTTTTAAAAAGGATTATTCAACTTAATTTGTCTATGAATATTATACAAAATGACTTTTTGAGATATATACTTCAATTTTTTAGTGTCACGATGCCTCAATCCAAAATGAGGTTGACAATTTATATGCTTTCGTGATTTATAAATAGTTGAGTGTTTTTTTTTTAATAATTTAATAACTTCAGTACAATATAAACGGTGAAAGTCAGTGATGGACAAAGAATTTGCAATCATTATTAATAGTAATTAATACTTTGAGAGTTTTGTTTTTGTTTATTGTAATGATTAATACTTTGGATATTTTAATTGGGTTTCTAAGTATTTAATTACTTTTCAAACAAGGAAGCTGATATGTTTTTAAAAAGTAGTATTGTAGATTTGTTGCCAAACGTAAACGTTAATTGATCTTGAGATAGTCAAATGTCCTAAAGTCTACGATATTAAATAATTAAAATAAATATGACAGGAATCAATTTGCATAAGAAGAGTTATTCAAGATTTATTTTTTTATTTCTCTCACATCTACTTCCATGGTTTTGTTCTATTTATTTATTTATTAAAAAAAAAAAAGAAGATGATGTGAACCTACTGTTTCAAAAATTTAATTGCGTGCTACAAACAAAATCATTTTGAAGATATTATTAATGTTATTTGCATTAAATTTTTTAAAGTGATAGAAATTGATTGCAACAAAAAAAATATATAATGGAAACATTAATTTTATTGACGAATATTTTTGTGTGCAACTACAATTCGTTTATTTTTTGACTTTATCTCTTGAATACATTTCGTGATTAGAATTTAGAAGGTAGTTAATTAGTAGTTTAGAATTATAAAATGTGTTTGACCATCAAAAACTCCAGCAACATATAGATATTTTGAGGAAAATCATTTTGCTGTAGAAAAAATTATTTGATTTCTTTGTGAATATGCAAAAATTATGGAATATTCACGATGTCTTCTTAAAAAAATATATATTCCTTTTTTTATAGGTGCGAGATAAAATGTACCGTACACAACGATAAAGTAGAAGAAATCCTAATAAGGAATCTTAGAATCTTAGAGATTGAAGATGAATTTGATTTGTCTCGTAGATTACTATATTTAATTTAATAAAATTTTGATGTTTATAAATTTATTTGGACCAATTTTTATTTTTATTTTGTTAACTTGTCGTTGTCACCATATCAAGATTATAAAGTTCTATTGAATCACCCTATCACGATTCACGACTGTTAGCATTATTTTATGAGATTTTTTTTTTCATTCAACATAAATGTATTATTATTTTTTTCATTCAAAAAAAGGAAGATGTTATTGCAACAAAATTAATTTGGGCCTTTGGGGTCAACTTGAGGGTTTGTTGTTCTTTGCTGCCTATTGACCTAATTCAACCTTATTCATAGGCAAAGTGATATGGAAACTTGGAAAGTCCCTATACGAACTAATTACTTAGATATATTTACGTTTTCAATAATACTAATTTATTAGATTTTGGTGCTTTCAGGTACGTCTAGATATACGTATGTCGAGATATATAAGGTCAAAATTATATGTAATTTGTTCTATATACATTTTCTCCAAGTGAATTCACATATATCTGGTAAAAAATCTTACTCGCCTCCCTCCCATATCATTCGTCACTCTCCTATGTATCTGGTATACATGACGATCTCGCTCGTCTCTCTCCCATCTCGGTCACCTCTCACCCTATTTTTATATAAATGGTAGCAAAAGTATATGTATTTAGGTGTATCTTCTTCGATATATGGTAGAAAATTGTTAATAAATGGTAAAATATGTAATTATTTAAAAGTATAAGTGAAATTAGTATATATGTTATGAATGTATGCCTAATAAGGTAGTTTTCCCAAATTAATACTTATGTGACTTGTTTTGTGGGTATGTTTGGGCTAACAAACTGGCCCATTTGGCCCAACTTGGTAAATAATAGGTGGATAAGTTTGGGCCAAACCTCCAGTTCTATTTTGGTTTTCTTGGGCTAGAATACTTTGACGGAATAATTCCATGTAAAAATTTAAGGAATCCCATAGTGTAATTCAATAATTTCATTCTGTCCCGATAAATTTAGTATTTACAAAAAATCCCTTAAATTTGTTGAGCCGTGATACTTTAGACTCTAGTGATACATGGTAAATGATACATGGTAATTTTAAACTGTTGAGAAAAAAAAGGGGAAAAAACGGTATAGTTAATGTTGTTAATAAAACAGCTAAATTTACGGTAACATATCATTAATCAACATAAAATCAGCACTTAATTGGATATTAATTTCAAATTTTGAAAAACAAAGATTATATCATCTATTTTGAAAACAATTTTTTTGAACAATCTGTTAAATTTCGAACTACAGTAATTTTATTGTTGTTACAGTGGATTTTTCAAGATGAATACTTCGATTTTGATGAGACATTCCGGAATTTGGGTGAACAAATTGCAGAATGAAAGTTACAAAATCGACGGAATCGTTGTTGGAGATTCAATTTCGTATCTAATACATGTATCAGAAACGTCGACTAAACAATATACACACTGATTCTATATGTATCATCAAGTACAGTTGATGACACATTTATTAAACTTAGTGAATGATACATTATAACAATTTTCAAAACATGTATCAGTACATCAACTAAACAACTAATACCTTACTGATACATGATATCAGTTTTCAGAAATTCATATTATATGCAAAACATGTGATACATATCTACTACATGTATCAGTGAATTGACTAAACACTGTACACACTGATTCTATATGTATCATCAAGCACAGTTGATGACGCATTTACTAAACTTATTGAATGATACATTATAACAATTTTCAAAATTTCATGATACATATAAAATATTATGATACACAACAAATTCATGTATCAATTCACCATCTAAAATACTATACACACTTATTCAAATGTATCGGCAAGCACACTAGATTCCTTAAAATTTTTACTAATTTCAGCAAACAGTTTTAAGTACCAAAATACTAACCCCAGACAATGTAGGCCTAACAAACTTACTCTTTGAGTCCTGTTTGGCCTTATGCAAAGTTGATGCTAGAGGAAGAGGAAGGGGAAGTGGTAACTGGGCGAATGTATTGGGATGAGATGAAGATTGTCTACTTGTTTTTATCACCTTAACTTCTTCTAAGGCAAGAGGCACTGATTCTTATGTTTTTGGTGTGTAAGCAAGCAAAAAATATGGAAGTAAGAACAAAACGGTAGAAAGATATGGAAGTTATCCTGCTTCCTGATTTTTTGAATTTTGAAATTCAAAATTTCAAAATTTGGTCTTTTATTTAAAATTAATTAAATTTAATAATTCAAAATCAAAAAGCTGATTAAAAAATTGAGTGTTTAAATGGATAAAATTTAAAATTCAAAAACTAATTTAAGAGGTTGAGTGTTTTAATGGAGAAAAAATAGGCATTAAAATTGGTAAATGTGTATTATAGGAGAGAGAGTGTAATGTATCTAAAAAATTACACTAAAATAAAAAAAAAGGGAATTATGTAATATTTTAAAAATGTAGGGAAAATTAGAGAATATAAAAATTATAGTTGTGTATTTAAGTTATTTTTCCTAATTCCATGTTTATTTGTATGAACATTAAACACCTTAATTTTTTTTACCGAATCTCAAATTTTATATCTTTTAGCGGTGGTCGTTTGGTTGGGAACAAGTTATTCCAAGATAACTTATCGCATCATTATGATATAAATGGTGGGATAAGCTATCCCAAACGTGGCAACCAACCAAGATAATTTTTTTAGTTCCATCACTATTTTCTTACCGCACCACTATATGATATAAATGGTGGAATAAGCTATCCAAAACGTGGCAACCAACCAAGACAATTTTTTTTTATTCCATCACTATTTTCTTATCCCATCACTAGTATTTTTAATCCCTCACACTAAACGATCCCAATCTTTAAATATTTATTGTAGATCTAAATGAGATTTTTTTTTAATCTTATTTTAATAAATTTATTTTTAAAAATTTGAAAATCAACAATAAAAATATAATCACATTTTAGGATAAATTTTATTTTTTATTCCATCACTATTTTCTTATCCCATCACTAGCATTTTTAATCCCTCACACTAAACGATCCCAATCTTTAAATATTTATTGTAGATCTAAATGAGATATTTTTTATCTTGTTTTAATAAATTTATTTTTAAAAATTTGAAAATTAACAATAAAAATATAATCACGTGTTAGGATAAATTTTATTTTTTATTCCTTCAAAAGAAAAAGAAATTTTACAAAAAAAATTATATTTTTCATATCAACTTAGGTTTTAATAAATAAGCTAATAATTTCAATGTGTTGCTTATGATATTTTTATTTTTACATTTGCCATTCAATTTTCTATGTTTATTAATTAAAATATAAGAATAATTAGTTAATATATTTTTTTATCATATATCCTAAACTTTCCAATAATCAATCCCATAAACCTCATATCCCACAATTCCTTCACAAACAACACACATATCCTATAAATAGTCTGCAACCCATTTTATTATATAAGTTACGTTTTAAAGTATTATCAATTTTATCTTTTCGCTAGTTTGTTTATTAACGTGAGCATTGTATTAGTTAAAAAAAAACAATTAATAAAGAAAAGAAGAAAATATTGTAAAAATGTATTTTTTTTCTTTGATTTTAATTTCTCTTCAGAGTGCGCGTAATTAACTCGTGATAAAAGATTATTCATTAAAGTCCTACTCACTATTTTTTTACAAAAACAATTAATAAAGAAAAGAAGAAAATATTGTAAAAATGTAATTTTCTTTTATTTTAATTTCTCCCCCCGGCGTGCACGTAATTAACTCGTGATAAAAGATTATTCATTAAAGTCCTATTCACTATATTTCAAAAAGCTACTTTCTTGTTTAGTCTATTTTTAAAAATATGATGTATTTTTTCTTTTTTTGTAAATACTTTATTCTCAGCTTTTAACATGACATGTGACATGTTTAGGATCACAAGATTGAAACATCTTTATTAATTTTTAAAATCCATATGAATTGGAAAAATAATTCTTTATAAAAATTGTCACTTTAATTGAAAAAACTTTTTTTTTCAAAACACTCGTTTTTTTTAAGAACGGGCATGGAATATAGGAGTGTGACAATATGTATCTGTTTGTAAAAAAATTATTTTTCAATCCGTCCAAATTTATGTGAAAGTATTCGACTAGGAGTAAAATTAAAGATATAAAGAATTTCTTTTGAATGTTTGAACATAATCAATGAATATTTTGTTTATTTATATATAAGTCATCTTATTAAATTTAAAATAAATATTTTATACTTAAATTGTTAATGCTAAATATTGAAAATATGTTATTCGTTTAAAATTGACTAAAATAGAAGAAGTGTTACCGGGACGGGACGAAAGAAGTATTAAAGTAGTAAGTATTACGTTTGGATCAATAATTACTTATTTATATGATTTAATTAATTATAGATATAATATTTTTTTTACACATTAAGCAATTGCAAAAAAATAATAATTACCTTCTCATTATTCCTTCACTACGCAATGATTTTTAATATGATTATTAGATAAGACGGTTGAATGAAAGAAGCAAAGTGTCCAATAAGCACAATTAATATAACACTCAAATAAAAATATTAACGATTTTATTGGAAAGTGAGTTTGAGCTATACTTTTGACGATTTAAATAAATTGAACTGATAAATAAATAACTATTACTCAAATATAAATAATTGCGTGGATAATATTTTCTGAATTAATTTTACCATCGACGTATACCATTTTTTTGTTAACTTTTGCTTATAAGGCTACGTTTTTAATGTTATGAAAGCATCCGTCAATCAAGTATCTAAATTTATTGCTTCTAAGCTTCTTTTTTGGGTAAATAAGATATCTACAAATCTCATAATTATTAATCCAATTAAATTTCAATATTTTATTTCCTTTTAAGTCCTTTAATTCCCAATCTTTATTGCCCTATCTAATCTTAATTCTTCAATTATTTTATTTCCTTTTAAGTCCTTTAGTACCCACTCTTTAATCACCTATCTAATCTTAATTCGTCAATTATTTTGCAGAAATTATTCATCTAGATCTCTACATCAAAAGTTTATCAAGGTATGCCTTTCTCTTAATTTATGACTTTTTTTTTTTAAAAAGTTTTTACCCCAATATTCTTTCCAATTCCTTTTTTTTTTGTCGTGAATTTCATCTGATTGGTCCCACAAAATTGTAGGCTAATAACAAATCTTTAGCAAATCTTCTCAGATGAAAATTAGGGGTGTCAAATGAACGAGTCAAACGAGTTAATAATTTTAAGTGTATCAATTATTATTACATGAGATAAATCGGCACCTAACAAATGGGGCATAACTACCCGTTCAATTCTCTTTCTTTTTTTAATTTTTTTTATAATTTATTTAAATACTTAATATATTTTTCTACGAGATTTTTCATGAATTAATCCGCGATATATAGATAATGCGCGAATCTATGACCTGTCTAAACTTTTGGATTGAGTTATATAAAGAGTGTCTTTTAGAAAAATAGTAATTTCTCTGGCCATCAATGTAGGGTGACCGTCCATCACTCCGATAAATCCTTCATAATTTTTATTGATTTTAGGGATTCAATAATTAAATTGATAATTGTTTAAATTTTGTGCTTTGATGTTGTCTATAATACAACATGTGCATGTGAGTAATTAATTTTTGGTGTATTAGCAGACTACTAATTTGTTTTAGTGTGTGCTAACATAATGATTAACCTTGACCAAACTTTTTAATTAAATGTAAAAAGTAACTTACAGATTACTTCATGTATATGAAGTATTTACAATTTTATGAATTAATTATATTGTGCATTGATCAAGTCTTCAAATTTAATAGGAGTGTTCATAAATTTTTTTTGAATAAGATTGTAAGATAAACAGACGAAAAATAGAGTACACGTACTTTTAAGTTTTGTTAGTATAAGTACAATGAAATTAATGTGAGATAAGATGAGATTGTGGTGCTTAAATGTTATCTTGATTCAATAATACATTGAAAAATGATTTGACTGATAATTAAGATGTAATATACATAATTAAAATAAAATGATAAAAACAGAAAGTTCAAGGAGATTATTGTTATGTGATTGAAGGATAGCACCAAATTAAACGACAAATTCTAAGGAATGATTATAAGTCCAACAATGTACTTGCATAATTGTGGATATTAAGTCACATAAGGTTAACAAACATCAAATATTGAGTTAGGTGACACTATTTCATCCTTAATCAGAGGTTTTAGGTGTTGGGTTTTAGCAAAATATGAATAAAAAAGAGAAGATAAAAATAAAAAAGTGAGAGAACCAAAATTTATTGGACAAAGTTTATTTAATCAATTTCGTTAATCAAATAAATCTTGTTAATCAATATCTTTTTTTCTTATAAATTAATTCAGAATGTTAGTTAAATAACACAATCAATTTTGGTGCAACAGAATTTATTTGAAATTCGCGTGCAATGGTAATAACAATCTGAAGGGACCCGTTTTTTCCGAAAAGTCGTAATTTTTCTAAAAGACACAATTTTCTCTAAAAAAGGGATCTGAACAGACATATTTCTTGCTGAAAATGACTATAAAAAGGAGTTTTTTTTTTCGTTTTTTCAAACACTGAAATTTTTTTCCTCTCTGTATACATTTTTCTTTCGAAAACAAAATTCGATCGACTGAGTCTGTGTGTGCTATTGTTATTGTTTTTACGTTCGCTGAAGTTATTGAAGTTTGAGGTACCGCTACTTCTTTAACAGATTAATCCGTTTTATCTTGAGAGAAATTAATCTGCAACTTCGGATACAGTAAGGGGATTAAATTTCTTAAGGAAACACACTGATTTTTGATTTCTGTAGACTCAAATTAAATTTTTTTGTCTATTCATCTTATTTATGTTTCTGTATTATTTGACTAACTTTTATACAGATGATAACAATAAATTCGAGCCCTTTATATATAAAAAATTATATTAAAAATAACAATATACAATTCAAATTTAATCGAGCAATCATTGAGATCGAAAACAAATCATAGATCTACTATAGAGTATAG
This sequence comes from Solanum pennellii, assembly GCF_001406875.1. NCBI lineage: Eukaryota > Viridiplantae > Streptophyta > Magnoliopsida > Solanales > Solanaceae > Solanum > Solanum pennellii. The sequence continues at coordinate 51,594,359 of NC_028642.1, read as the reverse complement.
AGTATGGATTAATTAATTATAGCCAAATTAAATACTTTCTAAGAAATCGGCAGCCGTTTATTGACCCAAAAATTGCTTTTTTATATTTCTTCATTTTGTTTCACATGACTTATTTTCGTTGTATATTTATTAATCCACCTATATTCACATGCACTAAGAAATGGCCTGCTTATTACCCTATGACTCTTCGAATATTCATTTCCTATAATTCTAGTGCACGACCATATTGCAATCTGATAAAAATTTCAATTTTTGAATTCGCTTCTTTTTATTTTATTACTAACTGAATTTACGTACATAGATCTATTCTATTAATAACTGAATATATGTACACAAAACTTTTAGATACCAATGGAATAAACTCAAACTCAAAAACTAGTAGTATTAAAAGAAAGTCAAATATTGCTAACACAATGTCAATTTCAAAGCTTTGGTAATTAATGTGTACACATTACAATTATTTGACTAAACTTTAGAATTAAATCGAATTAGTTTAATAGTTTAAATTTTAAAATTGCAATTATGTAGTTGGTTTGTTAGTTCTTATAGTCTTGAATAAAATTATAAATCATTCTCCATTCTCTATGTGTAGAGTTGTGTTACATAGCACATAAATGTTCTCTTTTCAAATGTAATAATATTGAAAGGTACATTTCCCCTATTCTTTTCCTTACATAGTAATTGTATGCTCAAAGTAATATTTTTTTTTAAATTTAATTTCTAGATGTGAGAGATTCATAAAAGTTATAAAATTCCAAAGAGTTAAACCCAATACTATTAATATATATAATTGACTTTGAATAGATGTCCTATTAATATGTGTGATATCTTATAAACTGGAATCTACAATGCTCCATGAATATTTAAACTGCAAAAAAGAAGAATATATATAATACCTTCTAATTCCTTTGAAGTTAATTCACTATTAGATATGATTACCACGACAAGATTCAAAATTTAGACGTTATAAATTTATGAATTAACAAATTAAATTTAGAGGCGAGAGCCGGTGAGCCAAGAGATAAATTCACAATTTAAAAGTTATTAGGTGCATATTTCAATCATGATATTAATTTAGTGAACTCTGAGAATTTGTATATTATAAAAAGAGTTTGACCAAAAATTCATTTTTAAAAAATTTAATCATATCACAATCATTGTTTCTTGTATATATATATAGTCGAAAAGACTGCAAAAACTATAACAAAGCCTAAATACTGTATATATTTATATCAAAATTCCTTGCTTTTTTTAGGATGTCAAAGGCTTCATCAATATGGCTGCCTATATTCTTTTTATTTGCTCAACTATTTCATGCTTCACAAGCTGATCTTGGAACTGCCAGCCAGTATAAGCCACCATATACACGTAAGTTACATTTAAATTAAATTTTCGCTCGTAAAACAAAGATATTTCAGTGCATTAAGCATCTTGATTACGTTCTCACATAATCATAGAAGGTGGTAGATACTCTAAAGGAATACTGTAATGTAATGTAGACAATCTACCTACATTTCAGGCTACCTCAAGGGAGTGTAATCAGAGGCGGAGTCAGAATTTTCGATAAGGGGGTTCGATATTTACTATATATACCTAAAAAAGTCATTATAATCATCTAAAAATAATATAATTTTCCGTCGAAGGGGATGAACCCCCTAAAGCTATGGTGGCTCCGCCACTGAGTGTAACATATACAACATATCACGTTTTTCTATAATAGTCTTACAATTATTATATTGTCTGATATGATCAGTGAAAATTCACGTAATCCACTTTAACTTTTTCTCGTCCGATTCAGATTTTCTTAAACCTAAATTATCAAATAACCCCTTGTATTTGTCTATTTTACAACCATTACCACCCAAACAATAAATGGTACCAATAATTATATCCATGTACTAATTGACTATTTTTTTTCTATCGGGAGAAATGAAACATGACAACTAATATATTATCCGCGCAGCAACGGAGTGTTTTGGGAATGATCCAACACAATTCCCATCAAGCAACTTCTTTGCAGCAGCAGGGGAAGGAATATGGGACAATGGAGCAGCATGTGGAAGACAATATTTGATCAGTTGTATTAACTCAGTGTTGCCAAAAGCATGTAAAGCTGGAGAAACAATTCAGATAAAGATAGTTGATAGAGCAAAAACATCACAATCAAGGCCAACTAAAGAAGGAACCACCATGGTTCTTTCTAATGCTGCTTTAGCTGCAATTGCTCTTCCAAATACACCTTCACTCAATATTGATTACAGACAGTAAGTAGTAATATTTAATATTCAACTTTTTTAATTTCCTACATCCAATTTATACGCTAAATTCACCATCAATACAACAAAAACAACTTTTAGCAGCATGCATGCATAGTAATTAATAAAGAGTGTTAAAATATTTATCGATATTACTTAATTGTCAGTTGATCCAATGTTGATATAGACTCTAGGGACATTTATAAAGTTCGCTTATTATAACGATGATTAAGCTATTATAATTAATTGATTATTGTTAAGAATTACTTTTGATGTAGTGCATTTTGATACGCATGTAGAAAGACCGCACCTGATAAGGGGTGTAATGTGGACAATTTATTACCCTATCCTGACATGTATGCTACAATAAAACTCGATATGACGATGAAAACTTGTTTGTTGCTATATATTTTTTATATATATAATGACAAGCATTAGTGGTTGATTCAAATTTAAACCTGAGTCTGTGTGACGTACATCGTTACTTCAAGATTTTTCTTTATGCTAAATTCACGTTTATTCTTATAAATTAAATGTATTTAACTTATATATCGACTACAAATTAATGAAAATCTTACACTACCCTGACAAAGAATGTTAATTTTTGTTGTTGCATGTTACTAATTTCAATTAGTATGGATAATTGTCTATAATTATTTCTTAAATATCTTGATACATATTGTTCAAAAAAGAAAATAAAAGAAATTTGTATATTATGAAACTGATGAATATGAACTGTTCCTTTTATTATTGCAGGGTGTAGAAATATAGATACAGGACGTGGGATTCACATTCTATATATTCTAGAAAATCTGACTAATTTATATCTATAATATGCTAGAATGAATCTTTGATTAATCCGTCAATTATTAATATTAGTCATTGACTAATTATATGTTGAATCGACAAAATTTGTCATATGTAAACGAACAAAATATTGATTAATTAGCAGCTATTTAAGAAAATTGAGACACCTTCATATGCAGGCAAATGTCTTTTATCTTATTTATTTTATCTTATTATTATATACACAAATTGTTTGTTTTTATAATACTCCTTAAATAATAGATAATTTGTCACTATCCATGTATTCATTGAGGAGAAATATTTAATTGATGTTGTGCAAGTTTGTAAATATCAGTTCAGATTGTTTGACTTTTAATTTACAATATTTTAGGTGTCTTTAATTTGTTTGATTAGATTAATTTTATTTTCTCGAGTGAAGTATTGATTTAGTTTATGAGTGTCAAACTTTATAATTTCCACTTAAATTACATGGATTTTTATAATTAATATATCTATTAAATATAAATATATTTAGCGACTCTTTAAGTTATTTGTGATATAATAATCCTATACGTGCATTACATCAGGTTCTTTATTAGTGATAGATATATTTTAGCATTCTTTGTAAATATAGTAAAGTTTGTAGTAATGTTAAATTTAATGATAATTGTCTAATGTTGATAAAGAATTTAATATTCTTTATTAATATGCATATTTATTGTTGCTAAAAATTGTTTCGGAGAAGTATGTGATTTTCGTATAGTAAAAAATGAAATGTTTATATTATTTCATGTATATGTATATATATGGATGATGTTTCTCGGAAGTTGGAGGGCTATGGCTAACACCTAATTGACGAATAATAGTTTTGTTTGGCCAAGCAACGACCAAGTCAACTTCAAATGGAAAATTCTCTTTTGTTTTATCTGAATTAATTTTTTGATAGAATTCGTATTAAAATTTCAATTAAATTTAAATTAAGCATTATTTAAAAGTAAGACTCCCAATAAAATTTTCTCTTCATTCAATTTCAAACTAGTTAATACTGATTGGAAGAACTCTTTGTAGTTTGTATCGAGGAATTCATCGTGGATAAAACTATTTTTTTTATGTTATCAACAAACTCCAAACAAGAAAATAAATACTGATTGATAGAGAATATAAGTTTAAAGTATTAATTTGTTTATATATACAACGTTTCACCTTTTCTTAGTTGCGTATGAACTTTTGTTTTTCCTTGATAGTCCTAATAAAAAAATCACCACACGTTACTCACTAATATACAACTCACCCTAGCTCCCCTCACATCATCTCTATCATATACTTGTGCAACTTTATGTCCAACCAAGTGTTTTCTAATTACTGTGATGTTTGGGTCAATTTTCAGTTAACTCGATTATTTTTATTAACTATTATTTTCTATCGCAACAGATATTAAGTAACTATATTCACCAATGCTAGAGCAGATGGAAAAAGTCACCTACGTGTACTTTTTTTTTCCTCAAATTTAAACCTTAGAACTTATGACCCTTTACCTACTTCATCGACTATTAGGTCGCACTGTTAAATGCATGTCCAACAAATTGTTGATAATAATTATTAATTACTATTCCATGTTACAAACTCTTAGTGGTGATCACTATTTTCTTTTTAAAAAAAACATTTTTACACTATAATTTTTTTGGCTTCCAAGTTCCACCTTGTTAATTCAGATTCATACATTGGAAAGTTTCACGAGTGAAGCGTTTTCTATAAAAGACGACTTCATTTGCATGTCTAAATGAGAGACTTTAAGTTTAGGATGAAGGAATATTTACTGCACCACGGCAACCTTCTATGGTCATTTACATGACTATACTATTACTAATTCTATGGTTTTGAATCTAATAGAAGTTATCTTGTTCATCACTTTCGAATATTACTCAAACGCAATTTGCAGTAACTTCCATTTATGTAAAAAAAATGAGATCTCAGTTACCTCAAAGGCTGGCAAATACCTTGAATTTTTTTTATTTTTTATTTTATTGAATTTACAAACTGAGAAAATAACATCAATGGTAACTGATTTTACAGTTCGCCCTGCGTCCTTAGGACATGTCTTTTTGGTGCAATGGACTGAAATTTATGTAACCCATTTTGGGGCATCATGTGAACTGTGTGATAAGATTAAAGGTTTGTGTACATGCCCTTTTGGTGCAATGTAAGGATAAGATTTTAGTAGAATAAAGAGTAATGGCCTTACCAACCATATTTACCAATGATAACCAACAACCTTACTAGTGATATTGTTCGTTTTTGGCCTTGCGTTCCATAACATGTGTTCTAGTTATGTGAAAGTTTGACCAAAGTTTTACAACAAGAGGACTAATTTTCTAGAATCAAGTAAAGCATAATGTCAAGAATTACGAGCCGTGAAAGCAAACGCTAATGCTTGCATCAGGGTAGGTTGTTTACATCACACCTCTTGGGATGCAGCCCCCCACTAACGTGTGAGATGCTTTGCGCACATGATTGCCTTTTTTTAAGGGTAGCTGCTTGATTGAAACATGAAAAATACATGAAACACATGCTTAACTCACTTTTCCCTGGGGTTTCTAGTTTTAATGTTAGTACAACTTTTACCTTTCTCCTTGACAAACAAAGCAAGATAGTAGACAACTTCATGAAACTTTATACTATTATCAACAAGTTCACAGATAAAATTTTGTTTCGTTTTCTTTAGTATCTTGTAATCAGCAAAAAGGGGTATGCATATTTCGCAGCTAGCCACACCATATAATGGTTTCAAAGGAGGGGCGAGGAGACGGGGTTGAAAGAAGAATAACACAACTGCTCTCCATAACAATGAATATCAATTTCTGGGATAAATCATGAATAAAGAAATAGTACATGGATATTAACTGATACATATTCAGCAATTACCCCCTGAATTCCAAATTACCAACAGGTCAATGATCCTAAACTCAATTTCCACAAACATAAAAATGAGAAGAACACTTGCTTGATTCTCATAACTCAATGGAGAGCAAGTAGAATTCCCTATCTAAGCTTCTCAATAGAATTAGATCAGCTATAGACTAGCTTGAGAATCACAAGGAAACAACTGAACAGCACATTGAAACTGATAAAGAATAATCACCTGCGATGTCGGGAACACTAAGCTAAATGAAAGCTCAATTGGATTTTTAGATTTTTGCAACCCTTGGAACATCCACGGGGAACTGGTCAATCTCATCCATCCACGGGCTCTTCTCCTTGGCTGGATTAATTGATCGTAAAGCTTTCCAAACTGCACTGTTACATTTGAACCCTGAACCAAATGCTATTTGCCATGTTCGGTCTCCCCTCTTGATCCTTCCCTTAGCTTCCGAGTAGGCCAATTCGTACCAAAGGGAGCTGCTTGAGGTGTTTCCAAATCGATACAATGTCATCCTTGAAGGCTCCATATGCCAGTCAGTGAGTTGCAGGTTTTTCTCTATTTCATCTAACACAGCTCTGCCACCGGCGTGAATGCAGAAATGCTCAAACGCCAATCTAAAATCTGGGATATAAGGCTTAATCTTCATCTTCAACAGTTTTCTTCCCACGAGCGTTGCAAAGAAAAGCAACTGCTCGGACATGGGAAGCACAAGAGGGCCCAACGTAGTGATATTGGTTTTTAGAGCATCGCCAGCTACTGCCATTAAATCCTTTGACAGCGATACTCCAACTTTTCCATTGGGATCTTCCATTTGGTAAACACAAGAAAAACACTTGTCATCGGAACCTTTGTGAGTTCTGACAGTATGCACCAACTGGTACTTTGATCTTCTTCGCTCAGATCCTTTGTTGGAGAGCATTACAGCAGCACCTCCCATCCGAAATAAGCAATTTGGAAGGAGCATGGATTTCTCAGTCCCAAAATACCAGTTCAGGGTGATGTTTTCCATGCTGAGCACCAAAGCATAGGTATTGGGATGTACTTGAAGAAGATCTTTTGCAAGATCGATCGAGATCAAACCAGCACTGCAACCCATTCCACCTAGATTGTAGCTCACAATGTTTCCACGGAGCTTGTAATGGTTCACAATCATTGCAGACAAAGAGGGTGTTGGATTAAACAAGCTGCAATTTACTACTAGAATTCCGATATCTTTTGGCTTAATACCAGTTTTAGCAAGGAGCTCATCAATGGCACCAAACATAACCATCTCAGCTTCTTTCCGTGCTTCTGCCATACAAGGATTTGGCGGTACCCTCAGCACAGCTTCAGGGAGATAAGTTGATTCACCAAGGCCAGACCTCTCAAGAATTTTCCTCTGGAACTCAAGAGTTTCATCAGGGAATGAACCAACCAACTTTGACCTCTCCATGAAAATCTTCCTTGTGCATATCCTAGCATCTTCAGGCTTATAGCACGAGAAATTAACAAGGTATACAGGGCGAGGACGGGTTAGGAAATAGAGGGTAGACAGGAAGACCAAAAGGGTAGAGCATATGATGACAGATATGAGATTGAACCTAAGCTGCTCCCAAAGAACATATAGGTCACTCGGCGAAAACGTAGAGATTTGAGCAGCAAGGACAATAACTAGAGGGGATAAAAATAGGTACATTCCATGAGTAATAAGGTAATGATAACCAAGTTTCACATACTTCAGCTTCACAGATTGTTTGAAATCAGGAAAATTTCTGGAATAAGAAGGAGGGGGGTTGTTAACTGGGGCTTCTGGTTTTGATTCACTCATTTTGATGGAATACAATAACTTTAACCCCACCTCAAAACTAACACTAAATTCAACACCTCAAAGGTACAAAATTGAAATCTTTACTATTTCAAGATTGAATTTTTATAAGGTCTAAGGGTTTAACAGCAACAAGGGGTTCTTTAAAACAACCAGATCTATCAGGAAATTAGATTTAAACACCAAAAGTTTAAAACAAGTACCTCACTCAATCCAGAATCAAAGAACCCCTGCAAGCAAAATTAAAAGAAACAGTCAGACTTCATGTAAATAAACTACATTACTATCAAACATAAGATCTAGCACAAAACCCCAATCCTCAAAAACTTAAACAGAACCCAAAAAACAAAGAACCCCATTTCAAAACAAGCATATATGAGAGAATAACAGAACCCCAGATCAAGAACAAACCTTATGTCAACGCAGAGAAACCCCAGAAAGAGTCCTCCACGGAGAATCCTATGAACTATGTGAAGGAGAGAGAATATTTTTTTGTTGTTTTTGAAATAGGTATAATCAAGCAGGTATTATACTAATAAATAAATAAGAAGTGCATGGAGAAGGCCACACAACAATGAGAAATTACAACACTGTTGTATAGTTGTACACTGCCTTGTGGGGGCAGAGAAGAAAGGGATAAAACAGTCAATCTTGAAACTTTGAAACTTCAAAATGGAGGGTTGAAGTTTAAAAAAGAGAATTTTGGAATGTGACCGATTTGATAATAAGCATTTATCTCAAAGTCTCGAATTTAAATCTTTTCGTAAAATATGTTTTAATATGAAAATTTTAAAATAAATTAAATGAAATTATATTTTAATATAAATATCGAATACTCCAATAAAAAAATTTAAAATGAAAGATTGGATCGTGGCGTTTGAGCCTATCGAATTTGACTTGTTAGCCAACGTGTATAGTTGAGGATAGTGGCAGCCTGGCTGCCAGAATCTACAACACTAAAAATAAACTTTTTGATTTTATTTGTTATATTTTTATTTATTATTTTTATTAATTGACGAAGATAATTTATCACATGTCATTTAAAAAATAATCTTACCTACAGAGTATAGAGTAAGTAATTAAAGCAAAGAAAGCACTAGCTAGTAAATGACTATGTTAAAGATATTAAAATCTTTGAATATATTGTTTGAGATAATAATTATTAGATAAAATGCGTATAAAACAAAATTAGAGGGGAGAAATCATTTATATTCCTTTATATAGGCTTAAAAAAGTGAGAAACTTATTAGTTTTTTTGTGTTAGTTCAATTGGTTCAGAGGCGTATTCAGGATTTTGAGATAATGGGTGCATTGTTATATAAATCTGTTTAAGTTTTTATTACTGAAAACTGTTAAAATTTCAAAATTATTGATCTAAAATTAATTCTTATATACCAATTACCATTTAGAGAAGTGTCATCTAATTTTTAAAAGAAAATTAAAATAAGATAAAATATAAAATTTAACTTATTAACCTTGCGGAAAGGTGCACCTAGTCATAATTGCATTATCTGATACTTGAAGTGTGGATTCACCTATCTATATTTCAATATTTTTTAAAATTATAACACTATTATATATGATCTCGAAAGGAGACATGAGTACATGTGAACCAAAGACGCCCTTAGATGGGTTGTCCTTGTTATTAAGGTAGTGATACCTAACACTTTAATAATTTTATCAAGACATTTTTGCTAATCAATAAATTAATTTCACTAGTGAATTATTAATTAGTGGTACCTCACAATTTAATAATTTTATAAAGTTTTTTTTTTTGTGAATCAATAAATTAATTTAACAAGTGAAAATAGTACGAAGTTTAAGCATTCAATAATTTTATCAAGTTCTTTTTGCGAATTAATACATTAACTTAATTAGTGAAAATGAAACAAAATTAAAGTTTTAACTAGTGAAAATGAAATAAATTTAAAGCCTTTAACTAGTGAAAATAAAATAAGGGCGAAACTAAGTGAGCGGTAATAATAATAGAAAAAAAGATCATCTTCTTTAACTTTTTAATAACAAGAAAAAATATTTGTATTTAAAAGCACAAAATATCCTCTCTTCACTATTAATGAGGGATAAATAAACTTTATTTTTCTCCATCTAATTTACTTCCATTTTCTAATTCACATTGCATCCAATTTTTTCAATGCTTAACCTTGAAAAAGAATCCAACAATACTAAACTAAGATAACTGACAAAATTCTATTAAATTATCACTTTGTCCTATGTTGTGCATCTGGTAAAGCATCATCAGAATAATGACTTAATACACTCATTAAAAAATAATTATTAATATAGACACTTTACTATATTACACTTGATAATTAATGTTAAGTATATCTTGAAAGTGATATGAAAAATAATATTAATGTAAAGAATAAAACATGGAAAAAAAATAACTATTACTTTTTTAATGTCAAAAGTAACAAGTAAAATAACATATATTTAAAAATAAATGATAAGTAAAAGTGAACGAAGGGAGTATTTAACAAAACTGAAACTCTAAAATATGTTCATCTCAAGATCAGGCTATCATTAGTTAGAACATTACAAAATGCATTCACTATTTCAAATGATCTATTTTTAATAAAGACGACAAGCAAAATGAATCGAAGAGAGCAGACTATTAAATGGTGAACCAACTAATTAAAAGTAAAAGAATTATTTAAAACAAAGTGAGATAGACGATCATGTTAAGGTTTTCATTAAACCCATCCTTTTTACCCTAGAAAATCCATCATTAAAAACAAAAAAATATTTATAAAATTATATAGTTTGCAGATTTTACAATTGTTCTTTTTTAATTGGCTAATGATTAACATATGATAGTTATGGCAAAACAATGTTGACTTGGCTAATATAATATTCAATTATTCATACCTAGTCATACTTCGTAATTGTAACAACTTCTAAAGCTCGTTGGGTTTCTTTTAAGAAAAAATATTAAATACATAATACCCATTTATTTCTAGTCGGTATAAATATGCTTCTAGATAACCTATGATATTTTATAATTATAACTATTTCTTTTATCAAATTTACTAAAGTACAAGCTATATATATATACGAATGAATAAGAGTACAATAACATACTTATTTGGTACGATTATATATATATAAAAATATTCAGATTTATTTAAAGAAAGATAAAGAATTGATTCGATTCAATTATTTCGATTGATTTTTTTTAAAAAAAAAATTTAATACTAAAAGTTCATAAAAATTAAAATATACACTGACTTTTTTTTTATCTTTATAAAGCAAAGAAGTTATTCTGATAAACTGAAAGAAGAGATAGGTATGAGAGCAGAGGCGGCTCTATAACTTTGTAAAAAAAGCAATCGCCTTAGGTCCTAAAGTTGAGAGACCTCATTTTTTTTTAAAAAAAATATCAAGTATTATTTGTAAAAAATATTTTTTTTAATAAAAGAATAAAGAAGAAATAGAAATTTGACAAATTATAAATACTATGTCTCAAGAAAATTTAAATTATTGACTATAATAAACCTTATAAAAGATATATATTCATATTCAAGTTTAGACCTTTATTCGAATTTGATTTTAAACCACCAATTTACTAGAGCCACTAGTCCGTGTCGAATTTAGTTGGATTGTTTAAACGAAGTCAAATATGAGTAATTAATATTATTTTGGTTGTCAACAATAAGAAGAAAAAGTGTGACCACAATATATAACTAATAATAACATCTATAAATCTTAATAATTAAGTTTGCACTTTATATTAGATGGGTACATGGTTATATTTGGTCCCCTACGCCTTTTCGGGGTTGAATGAACACGATCTTTTTGATATTATTATATTAAAAAAATTTACATAAAAAATTATTTTATTAAATTTGAATTTGAACTTAAGTTTTTATTGTATTTGTTATTTACCTAGCATCAATAATGAATCTTGTCACACCAATCATATGGTATATATATTGTTCTTTATAGTCCAATAAATCTAAAGATTTTATTCCCTTGACCACCTAAAGCTAAATCGAATAAATACTATATGAATTATTCTTTGTTGATCGAATTATCAATAATTTTTTTAAAAGGTTTATAAATGTATATTCAGTACGCTCATTAAGTAGCTTTATGAATAAAAATAATTGATAAATCAATCCAGGCACTTATTGGTAGAAAAATTAAATGAAGACAATACTAATTGTACTTATTAGGAAATTTCTGCAGAGCAAAAATACTACAAAAAAGGGAAATGTCATCTTTATTGATTTGAAAAGGTGATTGCAATTTATAATGTAAAAAGAAAGGGATTCATCAATTTTAAATCACAAATATTTTTCTTTTTTTAAAAAAAAAATTAAATTTCAAAATATCAGTACGAAGAAACGTACAAAAATTTGATTTAATTATCTTAACTATACACATACCTACGTCCATTCTTTTTGATAAATGTAAATTACAAAAAACTGTTAATCATATATGCAGATTAGCAAAAATAGAAATAAAAAATAGATGAAATAGACAGAAAATATTAATGGAAATTAGTGTGTTTTCTTAAGAAATTTAATCTTCTCAAGGACCCTGTGTTACAGATTAATTCCTACCAAGATAAAACAGATTAACTATTAGAGAAGTAGCGATACTTCAAACTTCACTATCTTCAGCGAACGCAAGAACATCCTCGAGAGTACACATAGACTCAATTGATCGACAATTTGTTTATGTAAGAAAATGTATGCAGAGAGAAAAAATTTTTAGTGTTTGAAAAACAAAAAAGACCTCTTATTTATAGTCATTTGCAGTAACGAACCCGTCTGTTCAAATCCATTTTTTCCCGAACGTTGTGTCTTTTGGAAAAAGTAACGACTTTTCAGAAGGAACAGACCCCTTCTGAACATTTTTACCGTTACACGTGAATTTCAAATAAATTCCATTACGCCAAGTTAATTATGTTATTTAACTAACATTCTGAATTAGTTTATAAGAGAAAGGAAATCAATTAACAAGATTGATTAAATAAATTTTGTCCAAAAATATTATCAATCAAGCATTTGACGAAGCCGAGCGACGGCAACGACGCGAGGGAACACCTTCTTCTAACCCTTTAAGAATTAAAGGAAGTGTTTCCTAATATAATGATAACAATTTCCTTTCTTATATCAATATAAGATAAATGACTTTTCATTTGCAACTTATAATGACTTTTAATTTTCCCTCCAAAATTGATTCCCTCACTTTTTTCATTTTCTCTTCTTATTTACTATTCGCACCTTGCTAAAACCCAACAAAAACATTATATACATTAGTAGTTACAATCAAATATTTAAAAGGGCAATCTACTCCTCAACTTTGTTATTTAGAGCTGATATACCTTGTTATGAAAGTGACTCATATATATTCTTACTTATATTCAAATGACTCATATATACTTTTTTTCTCTAAAGAGAGACATATCAACTTCAAATGACAAAGTTGAAGAGTATATCAGACGTTTTTCCTTATATATTAAGATATAAAATGTAAGATATGTTACATATTATGTCCATATAGACACATTATGACGCAAAGTAGGCATGCAAATAATTTCACTTATTGAGACGTTTGGCCATGAGACTTTTACTTCACACGATAGCCTCAAACAAATAAGGAAGTTTCCCAAAAAAAAAATATTTTGACCTATATATGGAGGAATATATTTCATCATCATATCTATCTTTCTCTACACATTTTTTACTTTTAGTGGATTGTTATTTGAAATTACACACTTTGTCAAACAACTAGACTATTAATAAATTGTTCTTTTAAATTGAAGTTTCCTCCATATACAATTTAAAAGATTTCTAGATGTGAATTTTAGATTTTTAAAATTTAAATTCGAAGCTTCAATTAATTCAAATTCATCTTATGTAGATAACAAAACCTACTAATATGCATTGAGCTCCTTATCAATTAAGAGGATTACTGAGGAAATACAAAATTTCTTATATCAGAAACACTTTATATTTTTTAGTAAATCTACGTGATGAAAAAAAAAGAAAGAAGAATCTTTCATATTTTTTAACCTTTTATTTTTGCGGCATAAGACAAGTAGAATATCAACAAATAATTAGAGTACTTAATTAAAAAGTACTGAATGTTAAATGTCCCTTTGATCATGCAATATGAAATAATGAGTTGGAGCTTAACTTTTATTTGAACATGCGATTTAGAGTTCTTGTGTTTTATATTTCTCATAAATTGTCACGACCCAAAACCGAGCCGCGACTGGCACCCACATTTACCCTCCTATGTGAGCGAACCGACCAATCTAAACCTTAACATTTCAATTTAATATCAACAT
>NC_028642.1:51551012-51574629 GCF_001406875.1 Solanum pennellii | reverse complement strand
CCAAGTTCAGAGAGTCGATTTCAGTACCCAAATTTCAGAAGTCTAAGTCTTTTGGAACGAGACCCCCTCGACGGCACGTCGTTCCCATGACGGTCCGTCGTGGGTTCCGTCGACTCACACAGTTTTTCCAGAAATAAAATCTGCTGCTCAAAACGACTAAACAGGTCGTTACAATAATATAAAAATTTAATAAGTTGTAAAAACTATTAAAACAGTCTCAATTATTTGATTAATTTTACTAAATAAATAAAAATTTATAAAATCACATAATAAATTATTATAAAATCGTTATGGTCAGTCTTTTCACTTAATAAAAATGATTTTTTTTATCAAACATCAAAATAGTAGTAATAAATTTGGTTGATAAATAAATTTGATAAAAGATAATGAATTTGATGAATATAAATATTAAAGTAGGAAATGATTTGAAGTAATAACAAAATTTTATTTTGATAATAGTAATACATTTTAAAAATAATGATATGATTATAAATTTTATTTACATATGAAATAAATGGCTAGTTGATATAAATGAAGTTATTTTAACAAAATATAAAATTGTGAGTTAATTTTTATATTTAAAAAGTTTTAAATCATGATATGAAATTCTCAAATCAGGATTTTGAAAAATATGATATTCCATGAACAAGAAAAAGAATCAGTGTGAGATTACATATCCAAACATTAATTTCATCTCACAATTTTATATTGTAATACTCCTTCCGTTTAAAAAAGAATCACATTCTTTTCTTTTTAGTCTGTTTGAAAAAGAATGACCTATTTCCTTTTGTTGGCAATACGTTAACTTTAACTTTTCACGTGACATGTTTAAGACCATAAGATTAAATGACATTTTAGTATACTTGACATAATTTTAGTTTAGAACTATAAAATTAAAAAAAATTATTTTTTTCTTAAACTCTATTCAAATTAAATTAAATTATCCTTTTTGAAACGAAGAAAATAGGCTTAGTAACTAAACGAGTCAGGTGATGATGATGTGGAGACAGGAGAGGATTGATGTTATAAAATAAAGAAAAATAACAAGTTGTGGATGGAAAGTGGCTAACTCTTGGTCTGAAGTGAGAAATGAGCTGTTTTTCTATTTTCTTGCAACTCTCATTTTATTGTGGCAGACATTAAAAATTGAAAAAATTAATAAATAAAAGAGCTTTGTTAGATGATTTTCGAAAAGCAAAATGTGATAATAATTTCAAAATAAATGGAGTATGATATTTACTATTTTGGCTTGCATTTATTTAAAATTGTTACTATACTAAACCGGTTGAATGAGTAATTTTGAAGTTATAAGCTTACATTGTTAGAATCATTTAATATATGAGATAAGATAAGTAAAAATTTAATAATCATTTTAATTGAATAAATAATTTGAAATTAGCTAATACTTATTATTCTTAATTTACGTACCAAATGACAAAATAAATAAATAATAGACATCAAAAGAAGCCTTTAGATTGGCTCTGAATTCTCTTGGTCAAACTTATTTTAAATTTATGCCTACTAGATCAAAGTACTCTTCCTTAAAATCTCAAATTGAAATTTAATACTTCTAATTAAAGATAATGAAACTTTTTGTCATTTCATCGCACCTTACGCTCATCGATGACCATAGAATATAATATATGAAATTTCCAACCTCTTTGACCGACTATTTAATTTGATATTTTAGTGCATATTAGTGATGGGCAGAGACAAGTTGTATTTTTTAAGGAGAAAAAAAAAAAGATTAACTAGAGATTCTTCAGTATTTAATTATTTAAGAAGATAGATCAAACATTAATTTTGATTATCAACAACTTTTAACATGCTAACAAGTAATCAAAAGATGATAAACTTAATTAGAATTTTCATGGCAAAGATTGACATGTACCTACGTTGAAGAGGGACTAATATTATGTTACCAATTACAGCAAGAATAATGCTCTAAGGCATCCGAAATTCACTGGCTCGACTAATTTGGATTGTTC
Organism: Solanum pennellii; assembly: GCF_001406875.1. NCBI lineage: Eukaryota > Viridiplantae > Streptophyta > Magnoliopsida > Solanales > Solanaceae > Solanum > Solanum pennellii. Next base: position 51,572,641 of record NC_028642.1, on the reverse strand, counting down.
ACCCAGGTACATGTCTTGGTGAATTGCTATAAACAATAGACAACAAATATGTTTTCTTAGTCCTTCATACTTCCTGCTTGCAATTGATATAACTCATTTATGAGCTTGCACAATCCACATATATTCATTAGAAAGTAATTCCTCATGACAAAATCATTAACTAACTAACTTGAATGTTTGCATTGCAATGTACTATTTCGATTACAGGGAAATCATTCAACTGTAGTTCTGTTGCACATCACAGATAATTTACCAAAAGACGAGGGCGAGGGGAGGGGGAACTCAGTCACAATTCAATAGGGGCATATTGCCCATAAATAGCAAAAGCTAGAACCAGAAAGGGCTCAGAACCTCAAAGATGTTGTAAAGGCGTGACAAAGACGACTCAATCAAACAGCTCAGGCCGTCTGTTTCTTTGTTTGAGTGATGACCTTGGTCAGGACGAAACAGTCTGGTGGGGTAATGTTTGTGTAATAGTTTGAGATTTTATCAGTAACCTCAAATCCAAATTTCTTATAGAAATTGATGGCTTCTTCATTAATTGTGTGCACATGCAAATAAATATCGGTAACATTCTGCTTGGCACAAAGATCAAGGACATGATTCAACAGCTTTGTACCTGCACCGGAAAAAAAGTGGTGACCCAGCTCAATACTATTGAGATGTGTCGAGAGAGATGACATCGACTTGTACTGTTTGCTATTCATTTTGTCAGAGTTAAATAACTAATCATAAGTTTCTGTTTTGTGCTTTGAAATGGTGTAAATACCTAATTTCAACGATTAAGCGGAAACAGCAAAGTTGAAGGTTCGTGCCATAATAATAAAATTTGAGCAGTCAAAGTGGAAAAGAACCATGGAAATTTATATTAACTTTGAACAAGGAGAGCTGGATAAGAGAGAGCACTTACCAGTCCCTAACCCACGATATGGAGCCAAAACACCCAGAGTCATTATGTAAACACGAACAGCCCCACTTTCCTTCTTCTCAATGCGACATGCAATTGAACCTACACAGATATCACTGTAATATGCTGCAGGCACAAAAGTTAAACACGGTAAGACGGTAAGTTCTTTAAAGCACCTTGCGGTTGCGGACTTTTTTAATAAAAATATCCTTTAATGATTAAAAAAGATATTCAGATTATAATTTCACCAAGCATTTAATTTGATTTCAGAAATCATTCTAAATGTCTCGAAGTTCTTGATCAATTGTGGTCAAAGTACCTTAAATCTACTGACCATATCCGGTATGGATCCCACACCCATGTCGTGTCGACACGGGTGCGGCACCAGAAGTGAAGAGTTTGCACACCTAAACAAAATAAAAGGTTCTAAATTCTTCGAAATAATTCCTACTTTCCCCACTTTCATTGGAAATATGATTAAACTTCAACCGTTCACTCAATAGTTGTTGCAAAAATAAAGAAGGCACCTGAGTAGTGATGGAGGTGTATTTCTTCAAGCAGAGGCCATTCAAATGGTTTTCCACCTTTTTATACATCATATAAAAGCCAAAGAGATGCATGGTGAATGCAGGACATTTATGCAGAATATACGTTCTATGAATTTTTCTTATAGACACCCAGAGACAGAAGAAATGTGTTCCTTTTCCACTTCTGTCTGTGATGAACCAAGCATTTCTCTTTTAATAATTTGGGTCAGATATTCAATTTATTTATTTATTTTGATAAGGAGGCGTCAGATATTCAATTTTTTATCATTAGATTAAAACCAAAATCTGGTTAGATCTGCGAGACATATTGAGCCATATAGTTGTCCCACATGAGTATTGTAAGAATTTCCAAAAGAGTTTATAAATGTCATGAGCTGCTCCATCTGTTGCCTTAACTTCTTGGATTAGATGCTCAGATTCTTTTCACACATGAATAGTTGAAAGGCTTCTAAAGGGTTGGATTTCAAATGCTAGTTGTCCGGCATGAGCGTAATGGACTCCAAAAGGGTTGTGAATGTCATGACCTAAGTACATGTTGCCTTTAGCTTACAGATTAGATGCTCAGGCCTTTTGACACAATCAATCTTAAATGATTATATATATATATATATATGGTATGAAAACATGAAGGGCGCTATTTCAAAAAATATAAAAACAAATAATCTACGAAAAGCTAAAATTTACTCTGGTATATCAAAGTAACTAAAGGATGTTCAAATGGCTTGATTTCCTAAACAATGAAAACAAATTCATTTGAAATGTTTTGTGAGAATCAAAATAGTCATATTAATAGTAGGACACTGAAGATAGAGTTGTGGATGTGATACTACTGGGTAACAACTATGGCCTGTAGAAATTCTAGAGTAACCATGTAATGCTTAGAGATGTGGAGATACAACAGAGATAGTATGGAGTACAACCCTTAGAGATGCATATGTAAACTTGCTAACTTTCCTTGATCCTTTAATGGAGAGGATAATTCTGATTCTGTCGAAGTAGGAGATAAAGCACTAGATCTCCTATCTACATTTAACTTTCAAGTAAATAAGAAGGTCCTCTGAGAAGAGGCATCCCCAACAACTCAGAATTGAAGTAAGAAATCCTTAGTTCCATACCTATGCAAGCAGGCGCTTTCACATTATACATTCCAGTATTCAAATTAATTTTGATATAGGCTATACTGAGGTAGGTCAATTTAACATCTTTAGTTTTAGTAACATATAAGGTTGTTATCATTGTTATATTTACTGTGTAAACATCAAAAAAAGGGGTTGTGCACTGCATCATTAGTAATGGGCTGGGGAATTGAGATGATTGTGTTTCTAAGAAATATAGATACAACGTTGAAGTCGTATACGTCTTCAATGAAAATACAGATTTATTCAGACTGTTAACAGTTGGGTGATACAGACAGAAAACAATTACAGCAGATTTCAGCCTAAGACAATCCATCAGCAAATAAGGGAAAGGAAAGTCCAGAGTACCAACTACAAACTATAACAGCCAAATAAATTGAGCAAAAGAAGAGGCCCTAAAGGACAACACTACAATTAAGAGGTTCATTTCCTTTTCAGAGAGTAATGTATTTATCCAAATATACCAGAGTGTAAAACTACCACATACAGGTATGGAACCCCCTTTGGAGTTTGAACTAACTCCCTTCTCCATTTTGGAGTCATGTGACTACTTAAACTTAGCTATCCAAGAAACCACTTTCTCGGAAAAAAGCCTCAATTTTCCGGAGTCATTCTTGTTATGAGCTACTAAACAAACAAATTAATGCAGAAAATGGATATAGAGGATTCATATAGCTAAACCCAGCTAATGTGGGATTGAGGCGCTATTGTTGCCGTATCCTCGTTATGACTCATGGGTTGTAGCAATGTGTAATACCGTAAGAATTGTAGTTCCCTCTTATAAGTTTCAAATCTACCTATAGTTTTTCTTGTCTCGTGGCTATAATCCATTTTCTTTTATCAGCATATTCCTGTAATTGCTATTAACAACATTAAAAACTAAATGTACTTTTTATATATTTCCTCCCACTATGTAAATGTCCAAATTCATAATGACCATTAACAAGCTTGACCCCCACAATTCGAATCAGATCCTTGTTTCATAGGAATGAATCACTACAGACATAACCTTTATTGGCACCTTCTGCATAAAAAAAATCTTTTGTATACCTACTTTAATGCAAAACGAAGAACCCATCACAAAAACTCAAAAGAGAACACGAACCTAGCCTGGTGAAATCACCAGAGGCAATGGCATCAGTGTAATACTTATCGTTGTAGCGTACTGGGAAAATAGCGGTGTTGATTTTTTTGAGTTGCATCATGTTCTTGTCCCTAACTCCATCCAATGAAATAGCTACTTCACGTCCAACACCCATTCTTCTGCACCCTGCCGCTGGATTTTTGATCTGTGATATAGGAGTTAGAAGCACGTAGAAACAGGAAGAAGAAGAAGAAGATGAAAGGAATTAGGTGAAGAAAGAGTGTAGTCAAATTGAAATTGGCTGCTACCTTTTGACAAATGGAACAATGGAGACATCATTTTTCTATGGGCTATACAACCTAACTCTTTTTTTTTTCTTTTTTTTTTTTTGGAATAGGGCACAAAAATTCTTTTTTTTTTTTAACAAAAAAAATTATTTTTGTTATTCTAGTATTAGGGGCATGATTATAATATCTTTTACGATATGATTGGTGAAGTATTATGATATAAAAATATAAGTTTATGTTTCATCAATAGTTGTTTGTTGTTTTAGTGTCAATAGGTTTTATTTTTGGGCCTCTAATTTGTTTATGGAGTGACGGTTAAACTAATTTTGTTGGATGGAATATATGGAGCGTTAGTTACTCAAGAACACTCACGTTCAAAAGATGAAAGTTGTGAAATGAAAGATGTTACGATGGATGTGTGGATATATTACGAGAGATATTATTAGAAATGAGGATATCTATGACAACATGGAAGGGCTTTAATGGAGGACTAGATGTAGTAAGCTAAGTTGAGATGATTCAGACATGTGAAGAGGAAATGTTAGTGTGGACTTTGGAGGTGTGAGAGGTTGGTCATAAATGATTTCAGGAGAGATAGAGATTGACTGAAAAAGTATTTTTCAGGAGAAGTAGAGATAGACTGAAAAAGTATTGGGAAGATGATTAAATAAGACACGACACAATTTCAAGTGCCCAAAACATAACAAAAAATAAAAGGGCGTGGATGACATTGATTAGGATAAAAGGTTAGTACATACGTGTGTTGTCATCAACATTTGATTCATATTAGTAATCACAGTATGTTGTAGTTTCTTTCGCATGTTACTATTTGTTGTTCCTTATACGTCAATTATTGAATTATTCTTCTGTAGTTTATGAGGGTCCAAAGTAGGGATAAATTATGGGTATGATCTATTTTTTCCACACTCCACTTTGTTAGATTTTCTTCTTATTATTATTATTATTAGTTAATTAATATATTGATGAGCAAATACTAAAAACCACATATTTTTTTTAAAAAAAATATACAGCCACCCACAATAGGAATATGTTATGCGAATGACCCAACTTGATATATTTTACTGCAGAAATTGTTTGTATTGTGTATACCTTGGCATTCTTATGTTTTGATGATAGATATGTAATAGAAAATCACATTGTTGTACAGAATATCATAATATTCACTCCTATTGTATGAAAGATACTATTTGTACCACTTAAATTATAGGTTGTGTAATTATTCGAAAAACTCTCAACTATAAAACCACAACAAGAATTCACAACATACTTACCAACTAGCATGCACCTCAATTATTCTACGGTGCACATGCTATGATCCACTCGAATAACACTACCACCAAGATTATGCAGATACGAAGACAAGCATTACACAAACATTTCTATCCACTTCCAAGTCTATTGCACCTCTAACACGTCTGCCTGTTCAGTCTAGCAAAAGTGAAGGTACTATATTTAAGAGGCAAGCAGTTTCAAAAGTGCAGAGGACACAAACACACGGCTCAAATGAGTTCAAATTTGCAGCCATCTTAACCAACAGAGCATTCAAAATAACTGATTCACACTTTAAAGAGAGATGCATGTTTCAGATTAAGCAATATGTGCTTCAATATAGCAAGAGGCCGTTTAGATTTTACATCGACCGACATCCATTAAGAATTTCCAGTATCAGTGTTCTCTATACTTGTGCTGAAATAGTTGATAAACCAGAAAAAAAGAGATCACAGATCTCCCCAATTGGAGGGTTCTAAAGTTCCTATTTAAGAGCGAGCACATCAATACTGAGACTCTTTGCAGAATGTGCAGTTATCAGTCATCAGTGCCAAAGTACCGATCACCAAACTCTCCCAAACCTGGAATGACACGGTACTCTTCATTTAAGCTCTGATCAATCTCTGACGTGACAATTTTTAAAGAAGGGAATCGTTTGCAAACACAATGTATTCCTTCAGGTGCCTACAGGAAAAGATAGCACAAGTCAATGCATGGTGAAATGCAGTGCAAATATCTCTGACATACAAAGAGGCAGCAACTCACAGAGATGAGGTTTAGGAAAATAATGTGGGATTCTGGAACTCCTTTCTGTATGAGCAGTTCAATTGCCTGGTTAGCAGAATTACCTTCACAGGAAAAAGCATATATGATCAAATTATATTTTTTTATCTACAAGAGCAAGTCAAGAAAACAACATTTCGTCCCCAGACCGGGTAAAAGAACTCAAGTAACTGCACTGTTACTATTAATATATTTTAATCTCTGGAGTCCTGATCCACATAACTAACATCCTCTTTCCCCTTAAATTTATCTTTCCACAATACTAAAAGCAAAAGAGGAAGGATTTCCCAGTCCCAAAGTAAACAATGGATATAAGAAACTGAGATCACCTACAGGAGAAAACAACTCTTTCAACAAGTAGGAGATTTGGTTTCCCAAATAAATGATCGTCATATGGGAAATTCCAAAAGCTAGATGTCACGGGTTCCAAAATACATTACCTGTAGCAAGTACCGGGTCCAGAAGCAGGACATGCCGCTCTGATATGTCTTTTGGAAGCTTTTCATATATAAGCTGCTCAGATGCAATTCACCACATTAGCCATGGTGTCCTGTCAACGTGGAAACAGAAAAGGAAAAGAACTGAACAGATACCTGTTTCCCATTGTCACCATCACGGTGGATCAGAATTTTCCCAATTTTAATACCCTTACAACAAGCACGAAGTGCATTTTCCATGCTTTCACCACTGCAAATAAACATAAATATTATGCAAATGAGTTGGTCCTGAATATATAGTAGAGATCCCAATGTACAACATCAACCCGCTCGATGGATGCTAAAAATACCAATAAACCATGACTATCCCACCACATTTATTTTCCAAACCCTAATAGAATCAATTACACCTCATGACCCAGTATCCAAAATGTAACACAGAGATACGAAACTCTGATTTACACCCTTTTTTGTAAGGTTTGTTTCTACATCCCTTATTCAAAATTCTCAGTAGTCAAATCAGTGCTGATTAAGAACTAGAAAAGTGGTCCTACCCGGAGAATACACTAGTATATGTTTTTCAACAGCTAATCTAAGGAGACAAGATAGAATCAAAAGGAAAAGAAAATTTTGGGAAGCTGTCCCAATGTCATACATTACTTGAACTAAGAGGGGATATCCTTTACAAAGTCTTGAACAATTCAAAGAATTCAATTTCCTGTATCTTTACCTATGTGCAACTATCAAAACTCCCAAGTTACTTATGATAATTTCCTTTCTGGAATTTTAACAAACACACACACACACATCACTATTCAAAGGGCGATATACTCTCACATTTGTCAACAAGTGAACTTTTCTAGTATCAATGATTTACTTTCAGACCCATTTCCGATTTACAACAATAAAATTTCTGCACTAGCCTTGACACCTTGCATGGAAAATTATCTCACCCGATTTAGGATTGGCGAAGTAAAAAGAAAATTAAATTATAAACAAACTGTTTATATAGCAATCTGTATATACACATGTTTGGGAAGTATGGCAAGCTAAAGGTAAATTCTCCTTGTCTTTCTTCTGACAAGGAGACAACTTTCTGACAGTGATTAAAAAAATGCAAAGTAAAAACAAAAGATAGATACAGTTATATATTTGAACTCCCATACTTGGATCATATATATAGGGGTACAATTCCCTTGGAAGAAGGCTCATTATATGAGGGTCAGATCTTAAATGATTTAACTTAACTCAACAAAAACACATGAAAAGCAGAGAAAAAAAAAGTATCACTTTGCTTGGCACAAGTCTAGAGTAGAGACTAGACAGAGGAAGAATTAATTTTTCTCACTGGTGGACAGAAACCCAACAAATCAGTAATTGGTCATACTTGCGCTAACACGTGAAGAGATCCACTGAATTTTTAAAAATGAAGAGATATCTAGCTCAGTGCAATTTCAATTCCTTCTTTATCATTAACCAGGATATATCCCAGGGTGAAGAAACCTTGTTAATGACTGATCTAATCTCACCTTCGAATAATGGATACCCCACACAACTTTTTGCAAAAATCAACACCAGTGTATACTGACCCTGTAACCGAATCAAGCAAAAATATGAGTTTGGTTTCATATACAGTAGACATATGCAACAGAAAATTGAGAAGTAGCACAATCACTAATAAATGGCTATAACAAGAAGTTTTTGTCAACACAACATTCAGAAAGTAAGGAAGAGAGAGAAATGATAAGTAGGTTATGAACATCAAACTGATCAAAGAGCGCATTCGATAGAAGATTCAAGTAGCACACAGAGAATAATATGACAGAAGGCCATATAACCGACCCAACTTACTTGGAAATGAGGTGTAGATGTTGTACTAGTTGTTACAAACATAAAAAAACTAAACATTTCTAATGAACACAGAGATAATCCCCAACTAGTTTGGGATAAAAGCTTAGTTGATTGATTGGTATTTTTAAGGGACGAGTGGACAAGCAAAGATGACCCTGAGAGAAGAACTCATTTATCCTCCAGATGGTTACAAGATTTGATGAATAGATGTTTCCTACAAATGGAAAAGTACTCGTGAGGAAACATCTGGTCAAGCATTTCTTTTGACGGAAATGGATCGAAACATTTTTAATTCTTCCATAAGAGACTCCATTTGTCCCTATTTTGTGGGGCACTTCCCTTTTTAGTTTGTCACAATTATAGTTAGGAATAATTTAATTTTAAAATTCTCATTTTACCCTTGGGGTCGTTGTTTGGTATGGAGGATGGAATTAGTATCCCATATATATTATTATGGATAACTTATCCCATCATTATAGTACAAATAGTATAAAAAATAATCTTGGGACTAACTAATAGCCCTAACCATATGCAGGATAAAATGATCTTGCATTTTATCCCAGAATTGTTATCTCTAATCCTAATACCAAAAGAACCCCTTAATAAGATGATTTAAAACCACACAAAGTTGATGCTTGTTGTAAACCACAAGTTTCAGAAGTCTCCTCAAAGGGTGTCATATAAATTGGGACAGAGGGAGTAACACTTGTTTAAGCAGAATAGGGCTTCTTGAATGATAAAAAATCTACATCTAATCATGATACAAGGTAGTCAAATGCCTCTAGCAAACCTGTATAGGATTTGTGCTCTCACTTCATAAACCCCACAACTTATAACCAAATTATTAATTCCTAGTATATTCAAAAGTAAGTAATAGACAGGATCATTCTTGATCCGTTCTAAGAAGTAACAATCAGGATCAGTCTTGTCTACTCAAAGAAAGTTACAATTCTGCACGCAACGTAATGATAGATAAACTGAAAAAGAGAAAGGGTAATTGACCTTCAGATCATATAGAATGTCTTATGAACATACCTGTTGGAGTGACTATTTGCTTCTCAGTGAAGGGCAAATGGCCAAGACCATGCTCCACAACCTGAAAAAAAGTTAATCTAGATCCCTTCTAAGTCCTCACTCTAGAAATTAAGCCTTGTAAATCATGTGAAGTCCAAAGTGCTTAAAAACTGTGACTTACCAGACGAATAAGACGATCAGAATAAAAAACAAAGTCATGCTTTGAAATCTCCTTATCTCGAATTAATGTATGCATACCCCTAATCTGCAATAGAGACAAAGAGAAGGCAATTTTTCTATTACTAGTAGATAAACATACAGAAGTCACCAAATTCACCAATTAATAAACCTAATTGTTAGGCAAATTCTTCATCTTTTCATTCGAGATACATGAATAATCTTCTCTGTTGACTTCTTAACCATACACATCCACTTGACTTTGATTAAGCCCAGAAGTAAATTATGCTAACCTTCGGAAACTAATGCACTTGAAGCTGAGGACATTATGCTGCTTTTCACCAACCCGTTTTGTTCTAGAGTTGGCTAATTCTGGTAACCTAAAGCTAAGATGACGTTTTTGATGCATATTTAGGTGCCTCTACCAAATGATCTCCTTATTAGCTAACAAATGGAAAGCATTGCTAGTTCACTAGCATAATAAAGAGTGATGAGCATACCTGGAAAGTTGACTGAATAACATACACATTCGGATATATCTTGCAAAGATCATGCTGACCAAGCTTTGTGCGAATATGTTGGACAATCAAATCAATAGCAACATGGTTATCACCTCCTCTAGGTATGATAACATCAGCATACTTCTTTGAAGGAAGGACAAAATCATCAAAAGCAGGCTTGACAAACTTTGCATACTGCATGATTGAGAGAAAAAATTTAAGATTTTCCGAGTCATTTATCTTACACTGTACCTTAAAGCCATATAAACATGATTAATATACACGAGTTCAAACTTTTAAGAACACGTCAATCTTGAATAACGACCAAATAGCTGAAAAAAAGAGAAATAATCTCATGTTAAGGGGATCTGAAATTCTTAACAAATACCCATTCATAAGATATTACCCAAAAAATAAAGATAGTATTTGAATTTTGAACTCAAAAACAAGGATAACAGTTAGCTTTTCCCCTTCCAAATTTAAATAACTTCTAACGCACGGGTGAAAAACTATGGCTTAGTTAAGAGAGAAAATAACCTAGATTACTTTAAGGACCAAGTATGAAATATTTCAAGAAAGGAAAGCTTGCCTGTTCAAGTACCGAGTTTATGTCTCTACCTCTCTCCACTGTGTCACGTCTTATTCTACGAGCAAGTCTCACGTCAGCATCTAGCATAAAGCAATTTAACCCGTAAAGCGCAATCATGACTAAGAAAAGTGATATCTGGCAATATAAGGTCAGAATTTCCAATAAGAGAAAAGCATCAAGATAGTTTCAATGGGGTAAAACTAAAGAATACTCAAAAAGGCTAAAGTGCTTGCAACTCTTCAAATGAAAACACTCCCTTCTAGAACAGTAAGAACTTCTAAGCTAAAGCGACTCCAGAAGGAAAAGTTTAACACGATCTTGGTAGTCTACTTTACACTAAAGGGCCTTAAAGCAAATTATTACTAGCTCCCCTTAAATAACTAAAACAACTTTGGTAACATGTAGATTCAAAATATACCTTTTACTTATTTATTACTACTTTTTGTGTGTTTATGGTTTGACATGAATTGAATATCATATAAGAAGTGATCTAATATGTCCGATTTTAGCTAAAGTTGAAACAGAAACTAGATATAAATATTTGCCTTAGGTTGGATAAATAATGGAGTTTAATTGTACTTTACTGTGTATATGTCAGGGGAGATGTGCAGAAGTAATGCTTCCAACAACTTGCTTGGCAAATGATTGCTTCTAATTACCTAGTGAAAGATTTTGTTCCTTACATAGGACTGTAGATTAGACATTGATGAAATCATTTTAGTCGGGGTGAAACAGAATGATTATGGAACCATGCTAGATCACAACCTGGAGATTCTGACTTTCATCTAACCATGATAAGGTGCTACCAAAAGTCAAACCTATTATCGATGATTATTTCAGCAATCAATGCTTGAAAATGATGAAGTTAACTGTTCAGACAATAACTTGGTCAACTCTTCTTCTTTTCTAAAATCTAGAAATCAGTCACATCTAGAATATTTTTGTGGGGAGTTACAGAAGTGAATGATAAGTTAAAAAAATAAACCTGTCATATTGGATCTCACTGTCCATTATAGCATAAAACTTAAAATCCTTTTTTGGAACTAGAAGCAAATGAAGCTTATAAGCTTGATGGAACGCGCATAAAAAGTAAAAGAACTCTGATGGCAACAGAAACATGGATGACGAATGATAAGCTGGGAAGGAGATGCACATGCATGGTATCATGTAACAGAGCGCCAAAATTAATTAAAGAAGCGGAACCTGTATCAACAAAGATCTTCATGCTCATCAGATTGCGAACACGTGCATCGTGAAAGACAAGAATACCCTCCAAGATGATAACATCAGATGCATTTACCTGACAGAATTTACATGCTAGAGATTTCTTAAGTTGCTAAAGAAAAGAATAAATACAAAAGAAACTTAACAAGCAAGCTGTACGCATTATTGCTCTTCTTAAGAGAAACAGAAGCACAATATCTTATAGACCCGTGAAAAACAAAACTGATGGGCGAGTCATATAAAATGGAAGAACTGTGTGGCAGTCCAGACATAAGTTGATACAAATGGACTGGGGAAATCTAGTTACTGTTATAAAGGATGTGATCGATAAGGCAATAAGCTTAAAGGTCTTAACTGATCCTTTGTAGCAATAAGCACCGAGATTCAAGTAAAATCAGCAAATCCAAAACATGTTAGTCGACAAACTCAAACTTAAAACAACTAATGCTGTCCAATGACCTTAAATGAGGAGCATAGTGTGAAATGTTCTCATGCAAAAAGAGAAAAGGAGGGAGACAGAAAAATGCTACAGTAATATTGTACAAATACATACCTGGCGGAAGCTATCTGAACATCTTTGATGGGTTTTAAAGTCATAAATTGGGACTTGGACCGACATCCCAGATTTTAACTTTTCAACGCACTCTAAGAGCTGCTCAGTGTCAAAGGCATCTGAAAGTAAATCATATATTATTTGGGAGTTAGAACTCATGCTCCTGCACATAATAGCGCCAGAGGTTTCTTAGCTGAAAACTAAATCAAGTCATGAAAAGAACAGGAGCCCTTATTTCCAGATCTTCACCAGTTAAAAAGTTACATCTATGCAATACCTGGGTGATCAAAATTATATTCATGGACATGTTTCATTTCTTCGAGCGTCAAACCGCGGTAGAATGAGTCCTGCATTATCATCAAACTTATGTTATTAATATTAAATGTTTCGAACTTCTCCACATATCTCCCAGATGAAGATGATCAACATGCATTCTAATGTGGTACCCAAACCCATTATTTTATTTTATTTTTGATAATGTAATTAAATGATATTAGAAAGCATCAAGAAGATGCGATGTTACGAAAGCACAGTGTGCAAGAAAGCTGCTCCAAACAGAAAAATATGGAGCTAGCTTGCAAAAACTTGTGAAACACTGAATAGGGAACCCTACTACTCTACTGTACTAGAGATAGGGAGCTACAAAATCCAAAAGCTTATCCACACTGTTCACATTGTCAAAAAAGTGCCAGCTAAATAAACTAACTACACAATGGTACCCATACCCATTATCTTGTAGCCATTGGAAAATCTAGTATGATACTCAAGCATACCAACATTAATGGCATAATGCAATCCAATTAGGAGGAATGCATTCTCTTTTTCTTCTCTTTTATTTATTTATATTTATTATAACTTGGTAAATCAAGTCACAGATATATTTTGTGTGGCTTTGACCTGAGACATACCTGATTAATCAGCACGACACGATGATCATGAAGTTGTTGGATGATCATGTCACACACAGTGGTCTTACCCGACGCTGTTCCTCCAGAAACCCCTGTTCATAAAATAATAGAACAAATATAAGGCCAAAATTATTATGGTAGAATCTCCATGAACAAATCCAAAAAATAAAAACAACAGCTAAACCCTAAAGAGTGCAATATAGATATATATTTGGAGGAAGGGGTTTAATACTTGAATATCTATTCTCCTTTATTCTGGGCCATTATAAGTAGGTAAATTGTACACGGAATTCTTAAACTAATTGCCACATTGCAATCAAATCAGTCAATCAACCGATCGAAATTTCGAAACGAAGTAGAGTACAAATAAAGCAAAACAGATACTGAAAGGCAACCACAATTTAGTCAAAAATAAATACGTATTTGATTCGCTCAAACAAGTTGGAGAAGTAACAGAAAATTGGAGAAATTACCGATGACGAAAGGCTGTTTAGGAGCAGTGGAATCAAGAGGGGTAGGGGTTGAGAAATGAGTGGGGGTAGGAGTAGCACGGGGAGAAGATGAAGAAGAAGTGAGAAGACCATCAACTCGGAGACCGGAAAAGTGTGCACCAGAAGCTGCCTCCATCACGTAATCTATCGCCGTTGTTTCCTCCGGCACCGGCGACATAATTGCTTTGTATATTTTTCTTTTTTCTTGTTTGCGGAAAGCCAGAAAACAATTAGGTAAATAGTCAATGGTGAGAATATCTTTTAGTATCAGAAACAAACTTAGCTTACCTACTACTATTATACTTCTTTTTAGAATATGCTCTTACAAATCCATTTCATTAACCTAGTGGACTACTTGTAACACAAGTATGTTTTATTTTCCTAAAAGATAGTACTACCTTGGTTGATAAGAGTAAAAATGGTAAAATGTAAATAAAAATACAAAAAAGAAAATCGTGAGAATTGGTTATGTTTAAAAATAAATAACTTAGCCAATAAAATAGTATTGGTGTGATGGATCTTATATATTTCCCTCATTTAACATGTGTTTTTGTTTGTATTATTTTTATTTTGAATTAGCAGAGGAAATACCAATATCTAATATTGCGTACACACCATCTTGTCTAATGTTACACACACTCTAGCTTCCGAGATTTCTCTCCTAAAATTTCATAAATATGGTACAACTCCCACAATGGTATTTCTGTGTTCTCCACACTATATCAACACAACTTTCGCTAAATCATTGTTCCCTATGCAGAGGCTGCAAGCACTATCATTAGTTTTAGGTTTCAAACCTATTTGTAAGGGACGCAAACCAGCATCCACACAACTGGGGCATTCTCCAGTTTATATATTTATTCTGGAATTTTTAGTACAAATACAAAGTCTATACAAAAGCTAGTGGATTTACCCGAACCCCCATTCTTCACTGTAGTTCCGCAGTGAATTGTTCCATGGCACTCTACATGAATATCAATACCAAAAGATGAAACTAAAACAAGCACAAGGGGGCCAGAGGCAACCAAAGTGCAGCCAAGTATATCACTAAAGCTGAAAATTGACAATTTCACCATACATTCTCCGTTTATCTGAGAAAACGGTCACATTGGCTTCTTTGCCCAATACCATCTGTTTATCAGAATAGTGGTACCATGCAACCCAACTCTAAGCATCAAGTTGACACCAATTGTATTATAGTAGTAGCAATAGTAGCAATCACAAAACAATAACAAAATTCCAACAAATTAACAAACCAACCATGAGAGAACACATAAAACTTGGAACTGGAACTGTTGAAGCAAACAAATTAAGAACTCAGAAAGGAGAAACTTTTAAATGTCTGATACCTAGAGTTGCAAGGAAAAAAGGACATAAATGTTTCCATTAATGCCAAACTGGCAAACTAGTGCAACAAAATTAGCATGAATTCTAAGTTGCTTTTCAATAAACTTATGACCTAACATGTTACATGAACAAGTTGGGTTTTGTAGCCTTGTAAGTAGTCTTGAGTTTCCTAGATGGTGGTCTGACTTTCTTGAACACCAAGGGGAACTTGATTTTGGAGTCATGGAACTGCTTGGTGCTCTCCCTCTTGCACAGTTTAGCTGGAATAGTGGCTGTCTTAATGATCTGGATGCAGTGATGGCGGACCCTGTGACGTGAAGCCATCTCTGTGTACATCTGTTCCACAGCTCCATTCAATGTGGTATCACGGTACTCCTTGTACATGTTGTGGTACCCAGTGCGGCTCTGATAACGCAACCAAATGCCGTAGTTCTTGATCTTAGTAGGATACTTCTCAAAGATCTACAGAGAAAAACATAATATTTCACTCAATCATACAAAAAAGTCTTATGCCACTTTTAAAGTGAAGCTCAAAAAATCCCTCAACAGGGTGTTTGGTCAACTTGCCCCTCACTCTCCAATCTCCCACCGACTTATCAATAAAAAACACATTTTTCCAAACTAGTACATTCCGGTAAAACTAAAAACTTCCAAAGGGAAACTAGGCAGAGCAGTTCAACAATAAGAGTTGTTGCAACTTGTAATAGCAGGAATCATTTAAGGTGGCTCCTAATAAAATAGTTTGAAACATGAATAAGCCAGGAAGGCTGGCTTGGACACTGTTGTTATAGAAAAACTGGCAAGCGGAAGGAAACCCAGCCACCCCCTCAAATTGACTAATATGTAATCAACATAGAAAAAATAGTAAGTGACATTAGCAACACAAGGTTTCCAAACATGTTTTTTTTACCTGTAATATCATGTCGTACAAAGAGAACTGTTTTCACAGGGTCTTAACAAAAATTTCCTCTACACTCTACTTGGCAGGTCGACAGTCTAGAGTTCACCTCTAGGACATCAGGTACAGAAATCCAACAAGATAGTTCTTGCTTTCCTAATTAACTGACTAAAAAAAATGCAAAAAGAATGAAGAAAAGAAGGCAATAGATGCTTGGCGAAACACAAAATCAATTTGATGAACTGAGAAAACAACAGCTTGCCAATGTAAGCTTTTCAAAGCACCAGCCCAAATAAACTAGTGTCAAACTAATACTAACATGATCGATTCTCTCATAAATCCAACTAATCCAGTGTTGAGACATAGTTGATTGCTAATTATACTTCAATGTCATAGCTTTGACATGAAAACCCAAATATATATAAATAGACATATATTTATACGTTGAAAATCATATTCATCCATCCATGAAAGAGACACACATAGAAGTGTAAATATACACACCATACCTCATTAATAGCAAGCATCTGCCCGTTGCTCTTCTTAACCTTCTTCAGCTTCCTCAAAAAGTACCTTTTTTCCAGTAAATCAACGAACATCCATTCAGTATAATCACTTCTCAATACACATTAAACTACCTAATAATATGATTCTGGTACCCAAACATTAAGCTTTAACTAAACATATAATTGAATTTTTTTTAAAACTATACATAACCGTAATAAGTTCGTATGCACTAGCTACTTCGGCGATTATACATTAATACTAAGAATGCGATCATCGCCAAAAATGAATAGTGGATTGGACCGATACTCACCAGAACTTGGATTTCGCCCGGACCTCATTGGTAGCCCAAAGCTTCATGCGGTAGATCTTTGGGTGTTCATCGGTCTCTGATGGGAGAGCTCTACCCACCACCTGGTACTGATGAAACTGCAAACAGAAGAAACAACGCTAATATTAGCCATTGAACCATAAGAAATGGGAAAAGAAAAGCATGTCTAACACCTTACTTTGAAGGTCACCATTTTCAGTGCCGTTCTCTCTCTCTCTCCCTCTCCCTCTCAAGCTGCTCTTTGTCCGTCTGTAGCGATGGCGAATGAAGGATTAGGGTTTTTGTTTGGAAATTTACAGAAACCCATCGTGATCTGGGCTAGGAAATGGGCCAGCCCAGACGCAAACCTGGCCCAATATATTTATCTGCGTAAACTATTCCTTCATAAACGGAGAAGTCCAGTAAACCAACAGTATTTGTGCTTTTTCCCTTAATGGGACACATTGTATCATTACTGATTTTAATGTATATTTTTTGTTCTTTTTTTAAAAAAAGAGAGATGTGAATCGGTAATATAACTTAGCGTCAGTGAAGTAATAGGTTGAAAATTATGAGATTTAGATGTAGTTGTTTGTTGTGGAAGTGGCAAATATACTGTAAAATTAGTCGAGATGCACACAAGTTGATCCAGACATCATGATAAAAATTTTTATAAAAAACGTGAGCAGTAAACAATGTAGTTTAGCTCACCGTAACTTATGGGTTGTCTTGATCAATTGGGACACACTCGAGCCTTGTATAATGTCCTTATTCGCCTTGTTATTTACTACTAAAAATTCATATATTCGATCTTAAATGATAATAAAACTAATAGTGAATTTAATAAAGAAACACCAATTGATGGATGGATTGACGACTTAGCTAGTGACCTATAGAGCTCTTATTTACCTAGTAGAGAAAAAGTAGAACCAACACTTCAAATTTTACGATTTGTTGAACATATTTTCTCAAGAATCATAAGACTTATAATATGTTAACGTTAAATCATGATAAAAACATGGATTATTGAGAGCTAACAGCAAAACAAGAAAAATCCAGCTAGCAATCGATGCCCAAGTCAAACAATAAAATTTGGGTATGTATTAATTTCTCTATGTAATAGCATGGTTTGTTGAAAATAAAGTTGTTATTAAGAGGTTACAGTTTCAAAGGTATGTAAAAGTATATGCCTAATAAGCCTAGTACTTTTATTGTGATTGATAAAATCTTTTTGTTACATTACAATAACCAAACTTTATCCGTAACAAATCGCATTATTCTATTACTTTTTATATTTTAAAATAGTTGTCACGTTTCACTTTACGAGAGTCAATTTGACTAATATTCAAAGCTAAATTGAGTTTGTCTACATCATACCACTTAAGAAGCGGTAGCTATAAGATCGAACACTAGCTATCATAAGATGGTGATGATATTTTCCGTAGCCAATTACTGTGTAATGAACTAATATGATCAACAAAAGCAAACACAAGACTCCTAAATATAAGTGAAAAGATCTAGGTGATCCTAAATCAAATGAAATATAATCAAATTTAGATAGTGAAATCTAGATCTTAGTCTAGGCAATCAATATTCTTTAATGTATTAATATAGTATTATCTCCTAACACAATTAAATATATAACAGTAATAAAAATAGCATAGCTAGCTAGAACAAGAAAAATTACCAAATAAAAAAAAGTACCCGATGTAAACTAGAGTCAATTGTCCTACATCATATTCAATTATATATCAAATATTTTACTTCGAAGAAATTTACATAAATGAAAATAATATATGAAATTTCCCCTACTTTTATATTATCATTGTAATCATCATTAATTTGTATACTATAAACTCCTAAGTGAGGCTAATCCGAAGAATATAATATAAATAATAGTACTCCACATACATAGTTATTTCACACATCACTCAAATTAAACTACAAATGCTATAATGGCCACTAGCCCTAGATTAATGCTTCTTTCATTCATCCTGATCATTTACATGGTGGTGGCACCACCGCCGGCTAAGGCGGTGATCACGTGTGACACCGTGTACGATGGTGTTAAGCCATGTCTTAACTATGTCGTGTTTGGTGGGATAGTCCCGACAGATTGTTGCAATGGACTTGAATCTGTTATTGCTTCTGCTATTACTACTGCAGACCGTCAGAGCGCGTGCTCGTGTATAAAGAGTCTTGCATCGCATGCCACGGACGATGAACTTAGTCGCGCTGCTAGTATCCCTGGACAATGTGGAGCAACCATTCCTTTCGAGATTAGCCCAAATGTTGATTGCTCAAAGGTGAAGTGAAGAAAAAAAATGGAAATTAAAGAGCTACCAAAATAATATTTTTTTTTGTTTGGTTTTAATGTATATATAAATTAAAAGGTATACTATTTGAGGAATGGCCTCAAATTAGTATGTTCCGTAATTTAATTCCACTATAGTTTTATATTTCGATGAAAACTTTTATATGTTTAAAAAAACTCCATCTAATTAAATAGTAAACATACAACCTAATAATTACTTAATGAAAGATTCAAAATGGAAAAAGTGTACTTTAAACTCCTGTAAGAATCTTCAACAAGAAAAATCAATGGTATTCTTTGGTTGTTAAACTATACACCAAAGGCAAAGGCACCAAGGTCTTCTCATGTTTTGTTCTTTTCATATTCAACTATCATATACTGAATATGTTATTAATAATTTAAATAACTATTTTAATTTTTCACAACTATTTAGACGAATGAATTATCTCGTGATTAGATTGATAATTTAAACTTACGTGAGTAGTAAGATGTAAGTTTAGTCCATATTTAAATGAACTTAAAAATAATAATTAATATGTGTGTAGAACGTTCTTCATCATATATTAACAGATAAATTATTATTAATAAAACTATTGATTGAGAAATTTTTTTATTACTTGTGGATTGATGTATGAGCTGATAGTGACTAATTACAATATTTTAAAGTTGAATATATATAGTAGTTTATAAACGTGTAGGCAAATGTCAACACTTTAAGCATCAAATACTATTTCCACTTATTGAAGCAACGTCCATTTTCTTCTTCATACTCTTTTGATCCATTTAGTTTCTTGTACAATTAAATTATTGAGATATGATTATGATATAATTGATGATACGTGGAATTTATAAGTCGATTAAATTGGCTTAAGCATTTTTTTGGATAAATGACAGAAATCTCACCTTTAAGTTCTCTTATTACTATTATTCCCTATTAATTTTACAAATTCTCAAAATTTCTTATTTTTCACACATCAAATTAATGTATCGGCGCATCAAATTAATGTATCTCGCGCATTAAATTAATGTATCATGTATAAAATGTACATCAAATTAGTGTATTATGTATAAAATGTATTGTATCTTACTTAAGAATTAATGTATATCGCGCTTACATTATTGTATCAGAGCTTACATTATTGTATCATTTGGGGGATTTTTTTTATATTATTGTATCATTTGAGGGATTTTTGTCATTATAAACTTATTAGGGATAAATGGTAATTTTGACTTAAAAGTATGTGTTTTCTGTCTTTTGCCCTAAAAATAATTGCTAACACTTAAACACTTGTTAATTAATTACAATCAACTAACCCAATTAATCACATAATCATCTATGCAAGTGAGTACTCCAAAAAGACCAATCTACTTTTACTATACAAAACTAGATCGTTATTTAAAGTGATGCATCTTGTTCTTTATATATAACTAAAAAAAAACACGTGGAATAAGAATAAAATCATGGTAGTACTTTGTAAAATTCTTAATAATCTTTATGTGTACTTCTCAAAATATATTTTTAACATCTATATACTAATTAATACAACTAATTCGCGACTTTGATGTAGTAATTCTTTTATTTTTAATTTTTTTTCATTCAGTATTTAATATTAGTATTAGAATTTAATTAAGGAGAAGAGTATAAAATGTCCTCAACTATTTGAATTGGTATAAAACTATCCTCCATCTACCTTTCCTCTCTTAAATGCTCCTATCGTTAAACTTTTGACTCAAAAATACCCTCAATATAAATCATTGGTTCATATTTGCCCTTATTTTTAATAATTTTCCTAAGTAAAATTATTAAATTTTTATCTATTATGTTGCCTAAATATGATTGGTCCAAATTTAAAACTTTCGCGAATAAATAATAAAAATTACAGATAATTCATATTTTGACTCGATTCACTTGATAATAATATTTTTTTTAAAATATTATTTTTATAATATTTTTCTATTGTATATTTTGAATAAACTCCGAATTTACTATAACACAATTCATAATTGGGGATCTAATTAAAGTCCATAATTGTCCCGTTTGATCGATCTAAAAAAAATTATTATGTTTTATAAATATAAAACTGTCTAACAATTATCCAATTATCTTATTCATTTCCTCTTTTTATTTCTTTTTAAATCTCCTATTATTAATTAGAATATCAAGAATTAAAAGTTGAAATGAACTTGCATGTACTTGCATGTTCATATTTTTATAATTTAATTTGTATTATTTTCATTATGAGTGGGGATAGAGAAAAAATGTAATTTATGTTCTTTCTATTTTGAATTTTGAATACATAGAAAAAAAAATTGTAATATACATCGTTGTTTAATTTAATCATTTTGTAGTGAACTAATTATTTGTAAATGAATGTAGTTGTTTTCTCCTTTTTTTTTTCCATTTTTTAATTTGTAAGTTAGTTGAAAAAAATTAATTAAAATGATGGACAAGATTCGAGAAAAAAAATGAAAGGGAG
>NC_028642.1:51521737-51550735 GCF_001406875.1 Solanum pennellii | reverse complement strand
AGTGGGGGGTGGGGGGGAGAGGGGGGATAGGGAGGTGATTTTTCATTTTTATTTATTATGAAATCCAAAACCAGGGCAATTACATGAGCCCATATGTTAAGTAATTTTAAATTATTTTAATGGAGAAGGATCCAAAATGTCTTTAAACTTTGCAATTTTTTATAAATTTATCCTTGATCCACCTTGTGAGTGTGCGTGTTGGAATTATAGATATTTTTGAGTCAAAAGGTTGACGCCAATAAGATTTTGAAGACCAAAATATGGATGAAAGACAATTTTGTACCAATTTAAATATTTGAAAATTATTTTAGGTCATTCTCTAATTTAATAAGTCTGAATTCGCATCGAATAGGCTCTATTTGCGAGTAGCGCTCCCTATCAAAAGCTTATCTTACTCAATCGTAGGTAGTGCTCCCAATAAAAAGAAATAATAATATCAAAAATTCGAAACTAGAACCTCTAGCTAAGGGGAAGCAATCTCATTCACATTTTTTTTAGGCTTCACAGAAAAATCAGCACGCGCGATTTAGCTTCTTCTTTTCCCTCAATCTAGTTCAACACTAAAATTATACGAAACAAAAACCCAAAAGGTCACATAAATGAATCGGCACAATACATATATTGGACTAGAAACTTGGCTTCAAGTTTTAACTTTGACCTTCAACTTTCATAATGCACAGACAAACACTTTAACTATCCAACTTTTAAATAAATAAACACATGAGTCCTACATGGCCACAATACAAGTAGGACAAAAAATAACATGTAGGATGACATGTAGGACATGCGTGTCTATTTGTTCAACTTTATATAAGTTTAAGTGTCTATTTGTGCACATTCAAAGTTGAAGGCATAAATATTATTTAAAGCCAAATTAAAGAGCACATTTATGTATAATGCCTAAATGAATCACTTCCAAAAGGCATAGCTCGCCATTAGTTTCCATTCTCCTTAACCATTAGCCTTGCTCAATTCATAGCCCACAAACTTGTTTTAGCTATGATCATGTTACATTCATAGCCTTGCCTTACCTTGCTTTAGTTTGCCTAGTCCTTTGTCACGTATGTATATCGAAAGTCTTATCTTAAATAAATTTGATCATAGCCAAAGTCATTACTATTGAGTAATATCGATCTAATGATTTAACACCGTACACTTTAATAAAAAATATTTGAGCACAGAAATTTTTTATTATACGTAATTTTGTCTCTATCTCAATGAGATGCTATATATCATAATAAATTAAATTTTATTGATAATATAAAACAATTTTATTACTTTTTTTGGCTTAGAGGACAATTATATTATATTAGCAATATAAGAAAACCTTTTTACTTGACACCGTCGTCTTGGTTGAGTCCCCACCTCAAAAACATCGCTGAGAGCCAGAGATCCCTAAAAACACCAATTGCATTTTCTGTATCCCTAAATCTCTCTGTTTCCTCCCACACCCTAAAAATCCCTATTTTCCCGCTCCTCAAAACCCTTTGCAATCCCCTTTATTTTTAAACCCTAGATTCAATCAAATTTGCACGGAAGATCCCTAATTTTCTGCAAAATTTCTACATTCATTCACCCTTTTTTTTTTTTTTGCTGTGAAGTTATGGTTGAGAATCAAAATGGAAGAAAGTAAATTGATGTTTGATAATTGCAGCAGAGGAAATGAGAGCTCCAGCAACAGCAAACCGCCTAATCCTCTTGCTGGAGATCGCCGTTTAGTAGCTTCTGCCACCAAGAAGGCCCTTGTTCGACACCCCTCTTTGGTAAATTTCTCTTCTTTATCGGAAATGTTTTTATTTTTTTTCGCGTTTGATTTATTACTTTGCAAAATTACTAGTTGGAATGTACGTACCTTAGATCCGGTGTTTGAGAAAAACTTAATTTGTTACTATAAAAGATGAATTATTGAGTATTGAAATGGATACGGAGAATCAATACTAACTAGTTTGGCATTGAGGTGTAGTTTGCTTATTTTGTTGTTTAATTGATAATTTGGGTTAGTTGTCTTAGTGCAGAAAGGAAACAATTGTTTTGTTTTTTGCATATCCCAGTATGGTATTAATGTGTTTTTGCTTATATCTATAGCTACTTTTGATAAAGATAGCAACAAAAGTTAGGAAGGTTATCGTATGTATTTTCTAAAGCAATGGAGGTTGTCTTAGTGGGGAGTTGTGTGGAATTGTTTGGTATTGGATAGTACAACCGTGTTTGATGTCTGTGCAAAATTAAATGTTGAAATTTACAGGGCACAAGTGTTTCTAATCCTTATCTTTCCGAGTATGTTCACACATGTCCACACACACCCATCTAAGCATCCTCATCTTGTCCGTCACTAATGTCACTCCCACCTTGTCCCATATAGCTTCGCTCTTAATCATAGCTCTCCGAGTATGTCCACTCATTCATCTTAGCATCTTCATCTCTTTAAACTTCATCTGCTGAACATGTGCATTCTTGACTGGCATCACTCAGCCCCATACAACAATGTTGGTCTACCACCACTCTACAGAACTTAACTTTAAGCCTTGGTGATACTAAGTTGAATTGCATCTACTAGGAGGATGTAATTTCTTGGTTTATTGCTTGTGATTCTTTGAAATGTATACCTCTTCCATTAATCTAATATGAATTTTGTCCTAGGTTTATATGAAAATTCTTAGTAGGGTAGTTTTTGAAATAATATAAGTTTAATATTTGAACTAATGGATCCGTATACTTTGTTTGTTTGACTGATTTATTTTATTAAGTTTTTCTGGTCTCTTTATCTGGAAATTATGGTGTGTTACTTTGTACTTTTATCTTTCTTTGTATTAGTTGCTAGCCAAAGAACTTGAAACTCTCAGAATGTGTATTGAAGTTTTTAGTGGAGATTTACCAGGTGAGAACCAAGTTATCAGATGTTCCTCTTGAACCAAGAACAGCTACAGGTGATTATGCAGCAGAGTACCTTCCCATACTTCGCTCAGGTGCTTGGGCTGACATTGGATCTCGGTCAAGCATGGAAGATGTTTATGTGTGTGCCGACAATTTAATGAGCCACCATAGAACAGCTGGTTCTAATGAAGGGACTCATGCCTTCTATGGGGTAACAACTTTTTCCACTCTTGCACTTCACGAACTTGAGGCATGATATTAATTTTTGTTTTATAGAAAAAGTATCAGTTGATTACATACGGTGGCAACTCTAACTCCACACAGTTGGGTATAAATTATGTTATAATTATTCAACATTGTGACAGGGAAGCAATGCCTGATTGCTGCAGTTTCCCTGGTTCAGTGAACATTGTGCTTCCTTTTTATTTTTCTTATTTTAATTTCATATTCGGATATTCAGACGTATTTGGTACCTATATATTGACTTGATCTGTTTGTTTGCGTTAGCATTACACAAGTATAAATCAATTCTAGTACTATGTAAATAGCTCTAGATCCACAGTCTTCAAGTTCAGATAGTGAACTAACATGAAAAATGAACTGTCAACCTGAGGCTCACAAGTCATAAAAATACAAATCGTTGAAAAAGGAGGAAAGAAGCACAAACAATGGGCACTTTGAAGTTTCAGAACAAATTGCAGTTTCTAAATTTTTCTGTACCAGTTCTTTTTTTTTTTCCGTAATAAATTGGTGGGATTGGCTGTAATTTCATGGTACTTGGCTAGAATTGCTAGATGGCCGGTAGCCCTTTCCACTCTACATGCTTTTGGAATGTTGGAAACTGATGTGCCAGGAAGGAATGTATTGATTAAATAAATAGTTAGACGGCTTATGTTTTAAGTTTTTGATGTTATTTTCTTCCCACGGCTAGTTGTACATATTGATAAAACTGAGGAAAGGGATTTATAAGGCTTGCCCCCCCTTAAGTTTACATTGCATGGCCACTTTTTATCCTTGAAGGGGAGGGAGTTGGAATGTTTCTCCTCATACTCAACATTAATGATATCAGTAAAATCATTCACTTCATACAAAAAGTTTATCACTAAAATCATTTCAAGCATGTACTGTTTGGTGTTTGAAATAATCATTAACTAGTCATTATGCTGCCACCATCAAGACAGTACTGGAGCTGAATGGTGATAAAGAAGTTTCAAGCTGATTAGTGTGTTCAAGGAGTTGCTTATTTACCCACTCTGTTTCATTTCATTATGTTCCCAACAACAACAGTTGCCTGGAGTATTCCCTGAACTGGTGTTTTTGTGGAACTTGAAGTAACACCAAGAGCTGTGATTACTTTCTTGGCTGAGGAAAGAAAAATTCAAATCTTGGGATCCGTTTTAGACATTTCAAAATTTAATTTAGAGTGCAGACCTTTTTTGTGTTGCTTTTGTGCAATGAAACTGAAGAATATTGACTTTAAGATCAAGCTCCCTTACAGATTGAAAGTCTTCTTGCTTTTTTATGTTTGTGGTTGTGAGGAAGCTTTTAGACATTTTGCATATGCACAGATCCATGGTGGATATAGTTTTAAAAAATTGTTTGATGTATTAAAACTCAACCTTTTTCTTTTTCTTAATGCAAGGTTTTCGATGGACATGGAGGAAAACATGCAGCTGACTTTGCTTGCAACCATTTACCAAGGTTTATTGCTGAGGATGAAGACTTCCCAAGGCAGATTGATAGGGCAATTTCTTCTGCATTTTTGCAAACTGATACTGCTTTCGCAGAAGCCTGCAACTTGGATGCTGATCTTGCTTCCGGTACCACTGCTTTGGCAGCCCTTGTTATTGGAAGGTTCACTTGCTCTCAACTTTAATCATCTGTTGTTGACTTAAAAATTCATTTGTTGCACCGTTTAGTTTCCATTTATATTTCATTATTTGTGAATGGGGCAATGGGTTAAGCCAGGTTCAAGGTGGCCTTAAATTTTAAAGCAATTTGGTACCATTAATTTGTAGGAATTCTGCATCTTTTCAACTAGAACATCTGCACTACATTTCTACTAGAGTATTTTCAATTTTGTCATAGTTTTTCTGTTTTTGATCAGTGGATACTTGTTTCACTGCTAAGTTCTAAATGTAATTTGTTATGTCCAAGATATACAACATGTAAGATCTTGCAGTTAAATTATTTGCTTGAGGCTCTCTATAGATGTCTTGTTGGAAACTTCGATAAATTCCTGTATTTTTCACACACCTACGTACCTCAATCCTTGCAGTTTGCCAAGTACAGGTTCTCTACCGAGGGGCAACAAAGGTTGGAACTTGTACTAATTCTCATGGCACTAGAACTTTGACTAAACACCCCTGTGGAAGCTCTTTCAGTTACTTTTCAGTAATATGTTATCTTGAGATGAGTTTATAGTGCCATCTGCACTCAATATTAGATTTTTCTGAGGGAATTTTCTCCAAAAGGTGTATCTGCAGCATGTCCATGAGAACCGCGACTCTTTGTTCATTTGCCTGCAATATTGTCAATAATTTTTTGGATATCTGCACTGAACTACCCCAGCTATCCATATGGTTTATCAGCCTAGAGTGAGGGGATCATTTAAATATTTTATCTTACTTGTGCTTTGATCTTTTGCATGGGAAGCAGTTCGCTGGTTGTGGCAAATGCAGGAGATTGTAGAGCTGTACTTTGTCGTCGTGGTAAAGCTATTGAGATGTCGAGAGATCACAAACCTGGTTGTTTTGGGGAGAAAGAGCGGATTGAAGCTTCTGGAGGATATGTGTATGATGGCTACCTGAATGGACAACTTAACGTAGCTCGTGCTCTAGGAGATTGGCACCTGGAAGGATTAAAATCTATTGATGGTGGTCCACTTAGTGGAGAACCTGAAGTTATGAGTACCCGACTTACAGAAGAGGACGAGTTTCTCATAATAGGCTGTGACGGTATATGGGATGTATTCATGAGCCAGAATGCTGTTGACTTTGCTCGTCGAAAGCTTCAGGAACACAATAATCCAGTGATGTGCAGCAAAGATCTCGTTGATGAGGCTCTGAAAAGAAAGAGCGGGGACAATTTATCTGTGGTTGTGGTGTGTTTCCAAAAGCAGCCACCTCCCGACTTGGTTGTCCCACGCGGAAGGGTGCATAGAAGCATTTCTGCAGAAGGCTTAAAAGAGTTGCAGGGCTTTTTGGATAGCTTGAAAGATTAAGATAGCAAACCATGACCTTTTTGTTTTATGATCTTTTAGTTTTCAGTCATCCTAGGAGTTAAAAGATCTCTTCTCCCCTCTTTTCGCTGTTCTTCCCTGCCCCTGTTGCTTCTCATTCTTGTAGTTTATGGTTAGATGACGGGAGAGATTGACCAACCAACTGTAACATATGCGGCGCTGTTGTCAGATTAACTAACATTTTCTGTGTTTTAGGTGATTATGAACCTTCTTAATAATTTCAAACTTAAGACATCATTTACATTAATTTTCTCATTTAAGTCTTGCTAGCATATTATCCAACTAAGATGCAGGGTTGGCAGGTGCAAAATGGTCACTGTTTTCCAGACAGTTGATTATCTTGGTATGTAGTTCCTATTTGGAGCTTCTCTCTGTTCTTCCTGTTGTGCGCTCCTATAATACTCAGGCTTACTTGAGTCAACTTCTGCCTGAGATTTGTGCTTTTTTTCAAGTTTATCATCAATTTTTGCATATACATTGTATTTTTGTTTTTTAACTTACGGGTGTCGTTTTTGTTTTGTTCCAACAGATTTAAGAACATTAATCATTACATCAGAGAGACTTTTATTTTGCAGCACATTGCATAATCCTACCGTTTCGCCTATTTTTCAGCCTAGCTACGCCTGATCAAAGTAATAAAGCCGAAACAATACTTATTTCTTGAAATTTATCTCTTTAATAGACTTAGTTTAGCCTCCTAAACTATGTCAATCAGTCCATAGCTGAAGTCGGTCCTCCCCTTGGCACTTCACCTAAAGCACAGCATCATGAGCGTGAAATATAGGGGTGACTTAAGCATATTAGTGGTCTGTCCAAGTTAAAATCAAATGCCAATATAAGATAGATCGTTGTCTGGATTCCATATAAGAATGTGAAAAATAGGGACAACTCAAGTATATTAGTTGTCTGTCCAAGTCAAAATCAAATGGAGTAAACTTAAATTCTACTCCAAAAATGACAAGTTTCTTCTAATAATTTTTTTTATTTTATATGAGAACTTTAATTTTTTGTACAATTAGTATTTCATATTATTTTAGAAAAATAAATTATAATCTATTTGTTTAAGAAATGAGGTTTTCAAATCTAGAGATGTAAGATACATGTCTTTTTCTTTGAGTACGAAAGACATAGTATACGTATGAAAATATAACCACCAAAAATGAAATTTATTATAATGTTAGGTTCGATTCGTTGTTACAAAAGAATTATGAATATGAAGTATTGGTTATTCATTAATTTAAATTATAATTCTAAAGTTGTTTGAGGCTTTAAGCGGCAATATAAACACACCCGAAGCACCCAAAGTTCCAGATGATTGCAATTGGCGGGTATACATTGCGTGCTTCTTCCTCTGTATACTGCAACTTCAATGGAGATCGAAATCTCCTCTGTGAAAATGCTCTATAAACATGTGAGTTCTTTTCCTCCCAAACATAGCCACCATGCATTTCTGATCGAATTTCAACTTGGCATTACTTACAATTTATTCACTTCACTTTCACCTCTTCTTCTACTTTTGCAGCTCATTTTCTGCGCCGTTCAACGATGCCGCATGTCCGATGAACTTTGTAGATTATCCGTGAAATTGACCTCGTTTTCTCGATTTGCACTCCAGCTCGTTCGAATATCAGGCAATATCTCTCTCTATAAGAGTGTGTGTTTCTTATCTGTTGTCTCAACGTAATGCCGTAGTTCTGTATATTTATGTCTATGATGGTATAAGGAGATGTGTCATGCGAGAGTGATTCAGTTTGGAAGGCGCATGGACTAGTTTTTTCTGGATTTATGAAAATCACAATTGCGAGTAATTTTTCCTTCTTTCTGATCCGAAACTTTTTTGTGCTTGTAATGGGAAAATGAAATTGCGTTTAAGTAACAATATGCAGAGTTGTAATTTGAAGTTCGAACTGCAGTTTGATTTATTGTGTTAATACAGTTAGCAGAATGAATCTATGATAATGAATCATTAAATTTTTCTCACCAACAGTTTCTGATACTGGTGTTGGGAGCAAACCGGAGGATTACCAATATCTGAAATACCGAGACGACCCTACTCTGGCTAATCAATGGGGTAAGAAATTGGCGCTTACATGCTTATTAAGTTTTGACTCTATCTTCCCAAGTTATATTTCTCAGAGAGTTATACCTGATACACACATAGCATTGGTTTAAGGTTCAGTAGACACAGAGCTCTCATCTAAACATATGGAAACAAGACCTCACACTAAAAAACTTTGACCAACATTTTAAGATATATTTTTTCACCACATTGATATGTGAAGAATTGCAACTTATAATAATTTTCGTATTTTTTTTGGGATATTTAAATTTTAATTCTAAAGTATTGGTTTAATCTAATCCAATATTGTTTTGAAGTTTGAAGATTAGTCAAATTGACTATCAAAAAGTGAAAAGTGACACATATTTTGGGACAAGAGGAGTAACGATCTATTTTCGTGTCTAGGCACAACACTGAGACAATTGCGCATGTGGTTCCTAGATGGTGCATGTCCCTTAATCCATGACTAGAATTTATTCTGACCAACTAAAATGCCGATTAAAGTACTAGAAGAAACATCACTGTCTACTCCATCCCTTGGAGTAGAAGCATAATTTGATGCACAACTTGAGATACTTGGAAGTTGGAACATTGTTCTTCAGATTTGAGCTAACAGATTAGGGAGCTGAGAAAGAGGAGTATATTGTGGAGTGAGATGAAAGAGAAAGAAATATGATGATTCTAGGGGAAAAAGTAACAGAATTACCAAGTGTACAGGTTGCATAAATGCCTTTGTTTTACTCCCATGGCCGCCAAACAAGAAAATGGAAAACAACATAAAGAGAGGAAAAATAAATAACTAACATAAAAATTCAATTTATAATCATCTCACGGCATTTCACAGGTATTGCAACTCAAAATTATGTGTATCGGCCTTTAATGTCGTCCTGCCTGGAAGATACAATTGAAAAGCCTTCCATAAGTTTTTTTATACCACCTGTTAGGAGCGCTGATGATATAGTATAATTACATTGCAGATGGGATGATTTCTCTTGCAACTACAAGTAAGTCTTACCCTGGTGAATAATGTTTTTGCCTAGTCAGATTTATTGTTAGAATAAAAATTGAGAAATTTTGAAAATAGTAATAATATTTTTGTGATGTATGATTGAAGTTGTATCAATAAAGTACTGTAACTACTTCAACTGTAGAGGATGAACTTCTTGCTTGCCTTCTGCTCCTCTGAACTTTGCTTCTTTAGTTTTCTAAAACTCTTGTGAGCTGAGATGTGATTGGTTTTTCCATTAGTCTATGGTTTGGTGGCAGTTTATGCATGACATAATCTGCACGTGTTACTCTAGCTAGTCCTGTTCTTTCCTTTGTCCTTGAGGGATTTGATAATGCCTGAAGATTAGAGGCAGCTTTCTAAAGTGCAGATACTTAGAGGTTAAACTAACGCCACAACATTTTGGTTTTGCTATTCGAACAGTCTCAGAACCTTGAAACGCTAAAATAGAAAAGAGGCATTCCCAAAAAAGCAACTATACATTTTCTTATGGTAAATTACAACTACTACTTCTCATATGTGGAGTCTAGGGAGGGTACAATGTAATTCCACAAGTAAGGTTTGGGGAGTATAGAGTGTACACAATTCTTATTCCTACCTCGTGGAGGTAGAGAGGCTGTTTCTATGAGACCCTCTGCTCAAATACAACAAATCAAAATAATTATGTAAAAGGCAGTGTAGAAAACAGGTCAATTAATAAGAGAAGTAGTACATACTGTCCAAAGAAAGAACAGTTCCAATAACGAAATAATGCGGTAATCGAAATACAAAAAAGATATATGACACAACTATCAAAAGCAAGAAAAAAAACATGTATAAGACTAATACTACGACATACGCGATGCTTCCAGACTCCTGACAAGCCTAATCCCGCTGAAAAGTGAGACAGAACTCAACTACCTACTAACTTTCTACCCTAATCCACGATCTCCATATCCTCGTGTCCTCGGTAAGTTGAAGCTGCACCATGTCCTATCTAATCACCTCTACAGCTCTACCAATACTTCTTCGGTCAACCTCTACCTTTCCTCATACCCACTATATCCAGCCTCTCACGCCTCCTTGCATCTGTACCTCTCCTCTTCTATGCCCAAACCATCTCAGGCGTCGCTTCCCTCAGCTTGTCCACCACGGAGGCCACTGCCACTTTGTCCTGGATATCTTCATTTATAATCTTATCTCTCCTAGAATGCCTACACATCCATCTGAACATCCTCATTTTTGTAACTTGTATCTTGTGAACATGGTAAATTGGGATCAACTGTTTACTCAGAACGTCTCATCGCTAACTCTTCTCTGATTCCTGGCTAATCACGTCTTGAATGATACAGTTCCTTAACCATTAAATTTTAATGACAGAATACATGATCATCTGTGTCAACTTCAGAAAGGTTGTATACTCTAAAAAGTAGAATTGATGCAGTTTGACAGTTCATCGAACTTTATGTTGGTATCCAACTTAACAAAAACCAATCAAGCTCACACAACTTGTCTTTTAGCTTAGGGTGATCATTATCTCCTAGTAATAAACTGTTGGTATTGCTTTGGAAGAATGGTTTCTGGATATAATTATCTTTCATAATGACAGGTTTATAACTTTATATAAGTTTTACATATATAACATATTTCTTACCTTTGACAATTAGACAACGTTGGAAGTACTCCTATATCTCATAGGATTGAGAACATTTGGTTGTCTAAACTGAGGGATGAAAGTTGCAGGCACATCTGATAGTGAGATACACAATTTAAACGTAAATCTAAAAGATTCTAATTCTGCTGGAAGACTGACAAAGCTACCCTCAACTGCAAAGAATGGTGCCAAGTTCAGGTATGCCATTTTCAGGGGCTCCATCCATGTGATGCTACTCTTAAATTAGCTTGCTCTTGACCATACCCATCTAGTCTTTTCCCTCCTTTCTATGCTTCTGTCTTTCCGCACATGGTTAATTACTTATACCTTGCAGTGGGACTGAAGTATCAATATCAATATCCAAGAGCCTTGATGACTTGTTGGCAGAGATTACTTGCTTTCTTCAAAAGGTTCATTTTCATGTCTATCAGCTGATTCTAGCTATGATTTCCTAAATTATATGAAAAATTCTCTAACTACAGTTTTTCAATGCTGTCTACGCAGATGATCCTTCTGAAGATTCCGGTTAGTTCATTACTTTTCTTGAAATGCTTTATATTCAAATCAAATGCAACTATCTTCTCTATAGACCCCTCTTATAAATCATAGCTACTAACTGCTCAGACAGCTCAAGGCGTTCAGTGTGAACCTACTAAATGCAAGTGTATATATTTTGGATGAGTTCACCATGTCAAAAATATTTCTTTTGTTATCAGATTCGCATTAAAATTCGAAAATTTTAAGCTTTTATATGTCATTTTAACCTACTTCTTTGGCCTTGTTATATTTTGAAAAGTTTATCTTTTTCCGTATCCTGTTTCCTAGGAATTAGCTAGGAGCCTAGGACCACTACCTCTCTGTGGCTGATGGCTTGTTTCTCTTCTTACAGAAAGTTGTAATGGAACTCTTAGTATGTGGTGATGATCCTTTGAGTTCACAGATTGAAAGTCCTATTCTGGCAATTGAGGGCAGCTCTGCATATTCTCCTATTGAAAGCATAGAAAGCTTGAAAGTGGGACTCAAGGATTATATTCGCAAGCACCAAACTTGCTTCTCAATTGGGTAAGTACTATAAAGGTGCTAGGTTTTGGTTAATGAATGATGATGCATTCCAACCTCTAGTTTTTGTTGAAGGTTGGATATAATGTATTAGTAGGTCTAACTTCCACATGTTGAAATCATAATTCTTAGGTGCTAATATAAAAAGATAACAAAGAGTACACTTTGACATAGTTACCCTGAACTTTGTCATTTCCTTGTTTTACATGGACTATTTCATCTACTAACTTTAAGCTAGCCTTTCATTCTACAATTTTCCCATTAAAAAGTGTGACATTTGCAGTTCTTCTCTCTTTCTTATGTGGTTTTGTCTGTATGCCTGACCGTTCATTAAGCTACTTCAGTGTGATATAAAGTAGTGCATTATTGTTCTGAAATATACAATTTGTAGATTTTACCTTCTTGAAATACTGGTTACAAATAGTTAGATTGAGTGAAGATGGGAAAAAGAAGCTTGGGATGCACTGGACCAGGTGAGAGAAAATCAGGATCAAACATAAAAGGAAATGCTAGAACTCCCACCATAGAAGCAGACTGAAGGAGGAGTAGAGGCAAGACAATTGATCACATGTAGCATGCAGGAAGTAGTACTTAAGTTATTTAAAATCTGGTTGACAGCTCAATTGACTCCTTCAATTTGATGTAGGAGGATTTAAGTTTGCTAATGTAATTTAGTTAAGATCTATTTGTGGTGCTAAACGGCTCATATGGTATATGTAAAATTGCAGCATCTCATATAAGATCTTTGGAGATGTAACTGTTGTGCAGAGCCAAAAACAAAACGAAAATATCAATGTGCAGTGCCTGTACATAAAGTCGTTGTTTCTTATTTCAGGGAAAACCTGAAGGTTGGAACTGGGGTTGCTAATTCTTCAGATAGTTCTCAGGGAAATAGCCAGGTGGTGGAAGCTGTTGTGATTATCAATGAGATGTCAGAACTAGTTCATTCTTCCAGCATCAGTGAACAAGACATGAAAACAGAGGTTTGCTTTGGATTAATTGAAGAAGACTCTTAAAAGCGTAAAAAACGTTTGCATTCCAATATCTGCTTTATTAATTATGTTGTGATCAAATGTTAGATAATAGTTCACTGTAAAGATGCCATGTTGCATATTCTTTCCCAACATCTATTAACTTGTGTTTTGAGTTCATTTGTTGTCCTAGAATGTGTGGATTGTGAAAACTAATGATAATATTACAGATATGCATTCTTTGGGATTTCAACTTTCAGGGATCTTTTATCACTATGAATGTCTTGTTTTCATAAAAGCATGGAGCACAAGGTGAAGAACCTTGTGCACTTTATGGTGTGTGGAGGCTAAGATTTATGCAATTTCCCCTACATCATGGAGTAGATAGCTATTTATGTGAGTAATAACTGAAAAATATTTTTGAACTTCTGAGGGCCAAGAATTGGACCTTTTTCTTTATGGCCATCTTGATGACATTGGATTGGATATGTTACATTACACATACAACAACTATGTCTCAATCCCAAGCAAGTTGGGGTTGGCAATATAATCCTCACGGACCATGTGGCTCCATTTATGTTCATAAATAGATTTACATATCAGGGAACAAAATTCTATGTGGAAAGTGTGATTTTCATATTGTAAGATAAAATAAACTATTTCCTAAAATCTAGAGTATCCCCAGTGTACACCAAACAGGATACATTAATAATCCGATCTTATCTACTGTGGACAAATATGGTCTCTGTATTGAGTCTAATTAAATATTGCTTATTAAACTTGGAGGATACAAAAGTTTTTGCCAAGTGAACTGTACAAGTTATAGGTTGGCTGTCCCAGCCATTTCTAGTCCTTACAGTTGTTTCCAAAAGTATACGATGGAGGGGGACTTAATATCTAATCTCCAAAGTAAACGAAATACAAGTGAGGACACAAAGGAAGGTTTTGGAGAAATCCTATTTATCAGTTAAGCTCACAAAACAGGTGCGATGAACATATGAAGATTCCAATATGAATCCTCACTTACTCACTAACCTTGGCCAATTCCTTTTTTCTGTGTCTTGATTCTAAAGTTAGCAAAGCCAGCTTTATCCATGATATAAACTCCTCTCACTGCTTGAGGGAGCTCATTAGCAGATATAGAAATTCTGTAAGATTGTTTGATAGCTCCAAACTTAGCTAGCCCATCTTCCATAGCATTGAGTTCCCCTTCCGTTCGTGCTTGTCAAGATATTCTGGATTCTGGATATCAAGTAGCTTTGATGGTTCACTGATGCCATTGATCATATCCTTTACTATTTTAAAGTCCATTTCGAGTAGCACATTGTAATTCCATTATCTGGAAACCCCTGCAAGCCAGCGCTAGCTGCATTACCCAGCATTTCTAGAACTTAAAGGAAGAAGCCCTGAGAAGGCCATGACAATTTTTCCCTGATGACCTCTTAGAACCCCCCTTCTCCAGCTAGTTTCCCTTCTAACATTGAACTGCCATCAGTGTTGAGTTTGACATAATTTTGAGTAGGCCTGTTCCATTTTTTTTTCCGATCAAAATGTTACTTATATTATAATATTTAAAGATTGACAGTAGTAACAGGTTCTTCGCCCGTTGCCAAGGACAGATCGTTGTTAATAGTTTGGGTCATATTCCGACCCTGAATAATACAAATTGAGGGCTTGTTCCAGTTGACAGTAATACAAGTGAGCTTTGGCTTAAGTTATACACTAATCACAAACCTCCCTCCTGTTGGAGTTAAAGTTAATCAACCCAAGATCTTTGAAATGGCAATATTCAGATTAACAAAATATTTAAGCAATTTTTTTAAAAATTAAGTTCCATATATCTGTTGATGAGCTGCTGTTGAAGTTTTTAAAAATTTATCACTAAGCATTACTTGCTCGTCTTCTTTCAGTTAAGCCAGCATCTTGCACGCCTTCACATTTTCTTTTCAGTATTTTAGTTTGTTTGTGTTTCTTTAATTTGTATTAATGATCTTCTATGCCTGATTTCAGATCTTATATTTCAAAGACTTTGTACCTTGTTCTATTGCTCCGTCATCCCTCGATGCATTCACAAGCATCAACTGGAAAAGCTATGGGTTGGCTCTGCGGAGTGTTGCAGATCATGATGATAGTGTCATGCTGGAATGGGAGAACCTGGCACCAGATTTACAAATTCATATTGCCATCCATTGTTACCATAGACAATATCCATCATAATATAATACATATCCATGAGAATTGACATGGTCATACACTCTTAGCATTAACTTCAAACAATGAGTATTGTCTTTTGCTTAACTTGCTGACAAGGTGAAACAGTGGGTTGCAGAAAGCAGTTTACCTGATCGAAATCTAGCTAGAAAAGCTATCAAGTGTGCTTTGGATGACTTGAAAGAAAATAATCAAGGGGTTCTCCTAAGTACACGTGCAATTAAGGTAATGTTCTCACTTTCTTTGCATTCTTTCTGGTCATTGGATTTTCTAGTTCCTGGTATTGGCTTGGCTATGAACAAAATACCTCCCATTGTTTGATCTATTCTGCATTCTTATACGTCCATGCCCAATTGTGAAGCAGAAAAAGTAGTTTTTTTCTTTTTCTTCTTCTTTTGATACGGATTTTTAAAGAGTGCTAAGCAGACAGTATTCAGTAATTCCAGTTGGCTAGGTAATTCACATACAGAAACTAGGCGTGCTGTGGACTTAACATTCTTTAAAGACCATATGACTAGTGCTGATTGAAATCTGAATAAGGGATGACAATTATTCAAACATAAATAAGAGCATTGATTGGCAAGAAATCTATTCTCATTGCCTCATTGGGGATGAAAGCTTCCTAGAAAAAATTCTTCTTTTTACTGGGAATGGCTTTTACAGCATCATCTATTTAGCACTGTTGTTCCAGGTTATCAGATATATAGCATTTTTATTAGCTGGAAGTGCATATGCTTTCATATGTTTCTGCAGAATCCTTTTAAATTCAGTACCCATATCCATGGTCAGGGGCGTATGTAGTTTGACAGTAGCTAATGTATCCGCAACCTCTATATCCCAGACATTAGCTATATATTTGAATAGTTTGTATCTGTGTGTATAACTTAGCAATAGGTGCAATAGGATTTCCACATGAACCAATTTAAAATCTCGATACACCTTCTACCTGATTATGATCTTGTTTGAGCTTGAAATGGCCAAAATTTCAGTTTTCCTTCGCATACATAGCTAAGGTTCTAAATTTGTTTCTCCCACAGACCTGTGATTATGCACCTGACCTTGCAAAAACGCTTGCGCACCTGATCTTATCCTCCAATGACTTGAACTTCCAAGAAGAATGTTGTTCTCTTCTCGGGGTACAGTCTCAAGAGGTTAACATGGATAATGTTGGAAATTGCATCAGGGAGAAGATTATTTCAGTCATCGGATTAAATGATCGTAACTCCCATAAGCATAAAGAAGCCCCAAGCTTCCTATTTGAAGATGATTGTTTCCAGAAAGAGGATTTCATGAAGGAGGAATATCAAGAAGGTGAAGAAGCTTACAATTCTTTGGATCTATAGAAGGTTAGGAGCATTATTAGATGTCCAATTATTAATCTCTTCTCTAATAGGTTTATAGTTTACCTCACAATCAAATTATTCTAGTTACTTCTGCTTGGCTTTATTATTGCTATGGAAAAGGGTAAATTGAATTTTTTGGTCCAAAGTAGATAAACTGATACTCAATTATTTCTACAACGTTGTGGTGAAAAAGAGAATATATATATATTCAAAATTTCATTCTCTCAGTTTTTTCCATGTTAGTGAAATATCTAAGGATTCATTTGGTCATAGATTTTGGAAGTATCTTGTAGAATTATCATCTTTTGTCAGAAATCATCTAGTTTTCAAATCTCAAAAGCAACTTCAAACTTGTTTTTGCCCCAAAATCTTACATTTTATAAAAGTGCCCCATCGATTACTTCAGATTTATTTTGCTTGATTTGTATACTAATATTTTCTTAAGAATTGTAAACCCTTGTCAACATATATATGATTTTTCATCTCCTACCTTGACTACTACTTGCTTATATGAAGTCATTAAAAATATTCTGTATAATTTGGAAATAATATGTTTGTTTGAAGAGAGAATCCTTTTCATTTCTGTCTTTCGACTAATATCTCATTACTAACTCAGCCTTGCTGCTTTGAAAATTTTCTCGTATAATAATTAATATCAGCCTAAGATAAATTCGTTTCCTTGAGGCTTGAAGTACTTGAGATATAGGTAAATTATTACTTCTTTGGCTTCTTCCATTCATTTTTTTGGACCTCGCATGTTCTTAAGATATAATTACTGGTGTGAGTATTTTATCACATTACTCATATAAATTGGTGTATAGTTTTTTATCTTAAAAAATGATTTGGAAATAAGAAATTGTATTATATATTTTTCAAATATTGGACTAGTAAAAATGAATGGAGAAAGTATTTCTTCGCATAAAAATTAGTGAAAAAAGAATACATTTTAAAATTTGGTGAAGTTTTTTGTTGATATAAATTTCCAAAAGTGAAAAGCATATAAATAGCAATGAAACAGTCAAAAGCCGAATATGAGTGAGTTTTTGAATCGTAGACTATGGTCTTATAGGGAGTCCGAAGCCTAAAGGGTGAAAAATGTTAACAAAATTTTCAAAACAGATGAAAATATTTTTTTACCAAAACGGTAAAATCACTGAGGAAGCAGCGATTTTGTCCGCCGGAGTTTTGAAAAATCGCTGCTATAGCAATTTGTACATTTGCATTTAAAAAAAAAAAAATTTAAAACAAATCCTGCAGTTCTAGCGATTTACATAATATTTTTTAAAATTTTTTGCAGTGATTTACATAATATTTTTTAAAGGAAATGCAGCATTTTCCCTAAGTTTTTTTTTTTAAATTTTTAAGTAGCTTTATATATATATATATATATATATTATTTTTTATTTATTTATTTATTTATTTTTAATTTTCACACACCATTTTAAAAATTTTATTAACATTTTTCATTTATTAACATTTTTCACCCTTTAGGCTCCGGACTTGTCTTATAAGTCAATGTAAAACACACTTATGTTTTACAACTCTTTTTCCCCCCTAAAATGTAGCCCAAATATATTTCCCCTTTTATAGGTAGTTAGCTTTCAACAAATTAACTAAACAAAGCCCAACTAAAGAGATGAATATATATTTTCCTTGCTGGATGATAAGATTTGTTGCTTTCACGATATGGGAATCTACATATATAAACAGACAAGATTAAAAAGTTTCTCCATTAATAAATTAAGAATTTTCTTTCAACACGATTTTATTAGTTAGATTTACAATCAATCGATAAAGTTAATTTGAGAAATTCCAGTATCGAATAACAATGTTTATTTAAAGTGGCTACAACCGTAAAGATATATAGCTCGTGCGTGCTAGCTACTGTAATATAAGTATTGATGTAATGATTGAAGCAAGTAAGCCAATCAAGGTTGCTTCATCATGCAAGTGTAGGCCATTCACATTTTGGCTGTCACCAATGTGGAATCATCTATATATTTTTCGTCTATGTTGAATTCTTTGTGTACTTACTTTTTTATATTCGTCAAATGAAAATTTTGATTCTATCACAGCAAACAATTGATTATAGATGTATGTGAATTGTGAAGTATATAAAGAACTCACATGAGATTTGATTGGTGGTAAGATCATAAAAACATATAGCTAAATAGTGAAAAGGAAAAGAAGACTTCCTTCATTTCAACTTCATCTTTTTCTTTTTGACAGCTTTTTAATTATAACATTTTATCGGATATATTTAAAACTGTAAGATTAAGAAGCATTTTGATATATACGTCAAGTGAAAGTCAGACAAAAAATTCAAACAACGACAGTAATACATTTGATCTAACAAAAATTTTATGCATGGGGTATGGTAAACCGAAAGTAAGTCACTTACCTTAGACCTCCAAATTTGTGGGATGAGTGAAATTTGAAAGTCATTCTTTAACAATAATAAGATTATTATAAGTATCCTTAAATATAAAATAAAAATTGTACCATACATATCAATCTTTAGTTTAAGACTACGAGTTTCAAAAGCTTATAATTTTTTATTAAACTTCAAACCTGCTTAAATCAAAATCACACAAATAAATTGAAACGCCATCAAAAGTGCTTGAGCAGCACTTAGATGGGGTCATCTTGGTTGAGAATCACTCATCGCAATCAAGCCCTTATCATTATTGTTCCCATTGATAAGGAAATTCCTACTCTACTAATTTTGTTGCTCTTATTTCTAACATGAATTATTTCTATCAAGAAAATTTTACGATTTTTTGGGAGGGAAACAATTAGTAGTAATAAAATTGTAAAAGCATGAATGAAAATTTGTTTTATATAAATATTTTTATTATTCATAAACCTATATATATAAACAAAATAGTAAAGTATTATGACTCTACGATCAATGGGCGTTTAACAATGGATGAGATTGCTCTATCCTTAATCAGCAATTTTAGATTCAAGCCTTGATATACAAAAATTCTTGATAAAAAAACGCTTGCCCTAGTTATAGTGTGGCAAATAACATATGCAACCTCCATCAGTAAGAACCTTATAATTAGGACTAGCTCATTTTATTACTTTTTTCATTTTTAGTAATATGATTATTGTTAATGTACATGTGCTACTTGGTTGAGAAAAGGTAAGAAGGTAATTTTTTTTTGAATGATCTAAGATATACAAGTAGCCCTAATTGTCTTGGCATAGGGGGACCAAGTGGTTTTCTCTTTTTTAAGCACATCACCAACTACTAAACAATTACTTTTTCCGATTTAATTTATGTAACGTTATTTGATTTGATATAAATTTTTTAAAATATTTATATTTTTTATAAAAATCTGTGATCTAAAATAAGTTGTAAATATTTATATAAATATAAATCTAACATATATAATTTTTTTAAAACTGACTAAAAAAATTTGAATTTAGGAATTGAACGAGTGGGGAATATCACTGTATATCTTTAATATGAGATAAGTTAGTTCTTTTGCTTCAAATAGTATAGACATTTCAATTACATACTATAAACTTTAGGTTAGATACCCTCTTTAAAAAATAAAAAGGGTTAGTATTAACTACTAAATTGTCAAAAAAAGAAAATGAAAAAATGCTAAAAATCGAAACTTGGTAAGCCCCATGAATCTTCATCCCTACACCCGCGATCGATCAGTGAAACCATTTTATCTTTTTTTTTTTTTTAAATACGAATATCAAACAGAATTCAAAGGCGGAGCTAGGTGAGATTCATGAGTTCAGAAGAATCTAACAGATTTTTTGTAAATCTTATATTTGTACTAGAAAATTAATCAAATTTATATGTATATTAATTTGTGAATCCCTAACAAAATTAATAGACAGTTATTAACTAAATTTAGAATAGCAAAACTCTTAATTTTGCTTTGCCTCTACAGAAGTATACATAGTACTCCATTTAAGATATATGCACTCTCACACACACACACACAACACACACATATATACACTAGAATTTTACATTTATTTTGGGTTAGACAACAAAAGTAACAAACTACACAAAAATAATGCTCGTATAAAGGCTTTTGTGTGTTTAGGATGAACGAAAATATATATATTCTGAAGAAAAGAAGTAATTTTTTTGTGTTATCGATATAAATAAAATATATTATTTTAAAAATACTTATACATAATCTAAATATATTTTATGAACGTAAAGGATGAAGATATAGGGTAACATGTATTAGTGGATGGAAATAGACCATCAATGTGAAAAATCGACTATCAAACACAAAATTTGCTTTTCCTAGTTATGTTATTTTTTAATAATCTTATAACTTGTCTTCTAAAGAAGAATATTTTTTAAAAAATTTGACGAACTAAACATGAGTTATTTTTCTTTAAAGAATTATATATTTATATTTATCAAATATTATATACTTTTCCGTACAAATATTTATTAGTATCATATTTAAGTTGTATATGTTCTTGATTAAAATACGATTTGACATTTGAATAGTCAAAGTGAAAGTATGAGCAATAAATTAGACATAAATATTGTAAATGAGTGAAAGATCCCTATTGTTACCAATGGAAGATAGATAACACCACCTTTTTCTTCTATTTTCCATCACTCTATCGAATTGATTTGAAAAGAAACGACAATTTTTTTAAATAAAAAAAAGTGGCAGTTTGCTACTTAAAGTTAAACTAATGCAAAAAAAATAAAAGGAAAAGAAAGTAATATCATTCATTTTAAATATGAAAAAGGGGGGAAAAAAAGGCAAATTATTAGTAGAAAAATAACGAAGTTATTAGTAGACTATTTTTTTTTATAATATCTTCCTACTTAAATTAGTTATTAATGATTTCTAATTTTCAAATTGTATTTGATTTTAATCTTTCACCATTTTAAGCAACAAAAACTAATCGAAAATATCTTGACATTGAAAAAGAAAAAATAAAATCACAAGACACGAGTTACGTGAGTCAGGAGATTAAAGAGCAATAAAGAATTTGATCAACAATTTCGAAAGGACAACAAAAAAGAAGTTGATAATCAAAAGGGCAACATTCAAATGATAGGCTAAACGCGGTGAAAATTGATTGAAGACACAGCTCCCTACGCGCCATAAAAGGTGAGAGGCGAGAGCTCATAATGTCTTACAAGACGCATGTCTTGGAAATTTCAACATGAAAAATTCAAATTCAAATCACTGGGCCACCCTAAAAAATTATCTTTATACTATTTTCTATCGTTTTGTTCCTCGATTTTATCATTATTACACGTTATGTATCTTCTCTATTTTTATATCATATGGTTTGTTGTTTCTATTGTTTTCGACTTAATAATGGCTCAACATACTGCATTACCGCTGTGTTTTATTTTCTGTCTTGATTTTTATCATGACTAACTTGAACTAAGAATTTATCATAAATAATTTCTATGTCTTCATAAAATAAAAGAACACCTTTATAATATACACTACTGTCTTCGAACTTTACTTATATAAAAATACACTTCACTAATCAAAAGTAAAATTTTCACGAGTCACTTTTGGCAAATTCTTTTAGTAATTCTATTCCATTATTGTATCAATTATTATTCTTTTGACGTCACAACTCAAAGTCTTTTGTAGCACGAAAATATCAATACATACTTTTAAGAAAAGAAAAAAATGTTTATTATTTATTTAATTATATCATCAGACGCAGCCATTAGATTATTGCGTTGATGTTGGTGTGATGCGACTTCTATAAACCCAACTTTAAGACATTCGATTATATTTATATTCTATGGAAAAGGGCTTAAGATATCGCTGAAGTATAGGAAATTATATAAAATTATCCTTCATCTATTTATTGATTCCAAAATGTCCTTCTCATCCACCTATTAGCTCCAAAATACCTTTGTCATTCACCTTTGGGTTCAAAATTGACCACTTATTTAACGGTTTTAAAATTAAATTGTTTAAATATTTTTTAATATACTTGACGCTCAACTATTGGTTATAATTTAATTTATTAATATAATCTTTAAATCAACCCACTACCCACTCATTACTAACTAAAACCCACCCAATTAATAAACCAATTATAATATTAAAATCGACATAAACACTATTGAAACACGACGAAATTATAGATTCCTGAAAATGACATCCAAAATTATTTTAGTCCGAAT
The DNA here is from genome assembly GCF_001406875.1 of Solanum pennellii. NCBI lineage: Eukaryota > Viridiplantae > Streptophyta > Magnoliopsida > Solanales > Solanaceae > Solanum > Solanum pennellii. The sequence continues at coordinate 51,528,175 of NC_028642.1, read as the reverse complement.
CGAAGCCCAATTAAATTTAAGACACTTTCAATAGGATTTTCTTTCATGTTTGAATTCGAAATTTATGATTAAAGATAAAGGAGTAGTACATTCTGAAATAATTCATGCACTTTATTTAAATATAATTTTATAAGTATTTATGATTTCTTTTAAAACCTTTAATATATTATTTTTTTAAAAAAAATTATTTATGAAGTAACATCACATAATTGAGATGAAAGAATAATTAAGATGAACATTGTCAGACTTTTAAGTTTATCGATTTTATTTAGACACTTGAATGTATGATAATTTACTTCTATAGATATTTTCACCTCAAATTTTTAAAAACACTCATTGGCAGTAGCTTTCCTATTGTTGCATTAGTAATGTGACGGGTTTCTTACTTTGATGGGGTTTAATTATAATGAGTGAGTAGTGGATTGATTTATAAATTATACTAATAAGTTAAATTATAACAATAGTTGAGTGTCACATATTTAAAAAATTATATAAATAGTTTAAATTTAAAACCGTTAAATAAATGGTCAATGTTGAATCCAAAGATGGATGACAAGGGTATTTGGAGCCAATAGGTGGGCGAGGAGGATATTTTGGAGCCAATAGGTGGATGGAGAATAATTTTGTACCATTTTCAATACTTCGAGGATATTTTAGGCCCTTTTTCCTATATTTTATATATATATAAATATATTACTTAATGTGATGAATATTTTTTTAACTTCTTTTAGCTTAATAAAAAGTTAATGTTTGACTATAAAAATTTTAATACAAATAATAATTGTATTTGAATTTGGTAAATATTTGATATTCTGTCTCGATTTTTATTATATATTTTTTAAGATGAAAACACAAATTCAAATTACTAAGATATTATTTGCAGCAACTATAATCAAAGTACTATTCTATCTTCAATTTCAATTTTATTTTTTTTATATAAAATAAAAAATATAATTTCAAATAATATTTTTACGAGGAAAACTTTGATTATTAAATAATGATAGGCAAAGGATTGTGATGGACTACATATTCATTCTTTCGCTAAATGTCATCTCAGCTAATCACTATCACTGTCAACAAAATTTTTAATTTAATTAATTTGTTTATTTATTTCCACGTGTCATTTCTACTGGGACCCGTTATTGAGTACACGTCATGCTGATTGTCAAAATGGGCCCATCCAGAGAGGCTAGAGATACATCTGTCAGTCAGTAAGGCACGTGACTAGCAGCAGGTGACGGTGCGATGATGTCACGTGACTTTAAAAAGTTCTCCAATTTTTACTTCGTCAATGTCAAAACATGACGTTTACACAATATTTTGAGTCCATAATATACTTTACGAAAATCACTCGATTAAAAAGTTATATCGTATATATATATAAGTATATGATGATTGAAGAATATAATTATATCGTATATATATATAAGTGTATGATGATTGAAGAATATTGTTCGAACTTCTTTCGTTAAAATATTATGTATACAAATAGGGTATAGAGAAGTATACCATTATTTCCATGTAGAAATTGTATTCCTTGATCCGTGCTTTTAACCTATAAACTCAATTTTTTAATGATTTTTTATGCAGTTACAATATTCAACAAGTAACTTTGGATAAGTAATTGTGTTCAGTATGTGCATATAATACATACTATATAACAGTTTTTAGCATAACTTATTCTGGTAATTGAGTGACCTGCTAAGAATTTGATTTTTTATAATAGTATTAGTCGTGAAATTTAATTTCAAATGATCAAACTTTAGGGGAATTATAAAAGTTTTTCACATGATAAACTTGTGTTAACTTTTCATTTTCTCATTTTTCATTCCCCTTCCTCACTTATTTTTTATGTAATACTCGCTACATAAAAAAAATATCATCAGTGGCAATTAATTAATAACATAACTTAATTGTTGTTGAACATATATTCTAAACGATAATTAAATTTTTTTGTCTATTTCCTTAAAGTCTTTAATAACATTCAATCTTATGACACTTAACTAATAATGTCGATAAAACTTTAGCACTCTTTATTAATATTCATTACTGCTAAAAATTATTTTTATTATAATGATGATGCCTTTTGTTTCATATTATCTATCTCTTTTATACGTTCTTAAGAAATCTTAAATAAGAAAGATTGTTATACTTAATTAACCATTTATTCTTTTTAATCTATTTTACATTTATATATCTTATCCCTCAATAAGAATGAATTCAACAGCAAAATAAATTAAAATAATAACAATTCGTTATATCTTACTTTTATAAATTAATATTTTAAATATTCTTTTTGTAATTTTGAATAATAAATATCAGAAGGAGGAAATAGAATTTTTTTTCAAGAATTACCTTTCCAATCTTTTTAAAGATTTTTGAGAGGACTTAAAATTGTTTATGGAAGTCAAAGCAGAAGAAAAATATTGATGAAGAAAAGAAAATTTATCATAACATCAATGACAGGCAGGCTATTAGGCCTTTTAGCCCAACTAGCTCTAATTTTTACCTTTGACACGTTGCTTTAATTTAGTTCAACTTTACTATCACTCGAATGATTTTGCAAACAAAAACAATACTATTATTAGTGAACACAATGTATTTAGGGTTCTTTTGTAGCGTCCAACTTTAATTTGTTGCTATATACAAAGTTGCATTGAGTCAGAGACATAGCTAATTGGGGTTCATTGATTCAGATGAACTCAGTAGATATAGCTCTTTCGTAGACCTTATATTTATATTAAAAAGTTATATAAATATATGTATATATTAACTAGTTGCATTGAGTCAGAGGCACAGTTAATTGGGGTTTATTGGTTCAGATGAACCGAGTAGATAGTAGCTTTTTCATAGACCTTATATTTGTATTAAAAAGTTAAATAAATATATGTATATATTAACTTATAAAGCACCTAACAAAATTAAATGATGATTCAGTGATAAGTAAGGCCCCATAATCTGATAGCTTTGCTATAATTTTTTCTCTTTTTTAGAATTGCCGAAATAATCTGATAGACCCTTATACTTGTTTGAGTTTGTCCTAAAAATTTCAAAGACCAAATCAGTCGCCCCTGTTCTTCTTCCCAACCCATTCCCACCGTGAAATATATCCCGAAGCCACCAGAAATCCACCGCCACCACTCTTCTTGCCCGCGAGACAGTCTATTCCTCTCTCTCAACCCCGTCTTCATCTCCACCGAACACTCTCACAGTTTTCCGTTCGTCCTTTTCCAATCTCCACAAAATCGGCAACCCTAGGTCGTCGCCCTACCAACTTTGGCCAGCAAAATTTTTTCGCTGTTGTGACCAACTCCTCGCACTCTCACTTGCGACCAAGTCTACTTATTCAAGTTATGTCCAGTATAGCCTCCAACAGTCTCTTCGAAACAAAAGGGTCCAATGCCAATCCCTCTCTAATTCAGACGCCAAAAATGGTTAAGGTTTATGAGTATTCACTACCTCAAATAAATTATTCAAGATAATATTCCAATAAATTAGGCCAAATACATAAACAGATCCCTAAATTTGTTAGATTTTTTCCCTCGGGTACCTCAACTACGTTATTTTTCTATTGAATTATTGAACCATCCATAATTTGTTCCTTTAAAAAACCGTTGGTTGATTTTGATCGACTTTTCTAGTGTAAATGCCTTCAATTGTGTTCGAATTGTAATAATTTTGATTGAAGGAATGAAGACAAACCGTGTTAGTCTCATTTGTTTTGCTAATGTGTTCAAATGACTTAAGTAAAACACAATTATTCTCGAACATTTTCACTATCAATTGGACTAATGAGTTCTGGAACAATATATGTATCCTCTATCAATACCCCTCACAAATCTGGTTTCACATCAGACAACAATGTTTGTTTAAACGGAACAAATTATGGAGGTTCAATGATTCAATAGGAAAATAACGTAGTTGAGGTACCTGAGGATAAAACCCAACAAGTTTAGAAATCTGCTTATGTATTTAGTCAATAAATTACTTTCTGATATTTTGGAGTATATGAAAGAGAGAATAAAAAAGGGATATGGAAGGGATTGAGTTGTCTCGAAAAGAAGTTGAAATGGAGAAGAACAAGATATTTTTTTTAAAAATTTTTATTATATTATCTATTATAATTTTAACAACTCTTGTTTAATTAAAATATGATGTTCACTTGCTTACACGCATGTGTAATCACACATTCCTGCCAACTCATTCATTTTAATGTCACGTATGTTTGGTCAACGGTCAAAGGGATTTGATATATTATGTTCAATATAAAAATTTCGTTGATAAAACGTCAAGTAAAAGGATTCATAATACAAATACATATAAGTATAAGGGTCCACCAAATCATTTAATTTTGATTCAGTTTCTATTTGAGCTACCAACACATTTTATTAATTGCTATAGCATTCAACTTTTTCGTTCATTACAACCCTTAATTGCTGTTCTTTTTTGACGTATTCCAATTCACTTCTCATCCCTTTCAAACACTAAATATTCATGTTTTTTTAGTATACGGCCTTATCGTCTGGCTATAATTAGTGCATGTGAAAGTTAAGAAAATATGAATGTTAAATTTTTTATACTATTACATCAATGAAAAGTCAGTTCCAAATTATAATAGTCAATAGTAAATTTTTATTGTTAATTATGAAAATGTATTAAGTGCTACACAATATGTCCTGGGACTAATATGTAATTTTCGAAGTGCTTACATTTTTAATTAAAGGATTCATTTACCAATTGAGAATGGTTGGTAATATCAAACATTGAATTGAAAACAATAACAGCTATGCTTTTTATTGATAATTAATTATGGAGAACAATTTTAAATTACATACACTTAAATATTTTCAATGAAAATCAATATAGCTTAGTAGGTTCTAATAGGTTGGTTTTCTCTTTTGAAATCATGTTACCAAGTCTGATTTGCTATAAATTTTTCTACCTAGGGTTGGGTATAAATCATCAATTATCAAATTGAACAGGGATTTACCGCATTGAAGTTTAATTACGATATTCGGTTAACGTTGAAAGTTTGATATTTGATATAAATTTTAAATTATTGATTAATGAATTTAAATCTTAAAAATACTAAACGAATATTGAATATTCAGCTCTGTTGAGTTAAATTTTATGATCGATTTTCATTACAATAGAAGGTTAGCTACATAGTTGGGTCTTGTCTTTTTTATTCTATACTATTAGTTGTAGTGTTACTTTTATAGTTTATTGTAATTTGACTTTGGCTATTGTCTCTTGAGTTTTTTTTTTTACAATGAAGTTATATTTTTATTTTGTTACGATCTATTGTTTAGGATTTTTTATGAGGTTGTCTATAATATTTTGTCATATTGTCCTTATTTTCGCTATTATTTATTTATACTTTTTTATTTTAAAATAATTAAATATTAGTGAATTTTTTTATATTTCAAATTAATTTAATTGTTCAATCTTGAAGACTACATTTACAATTATCTTCTATTTTTATCATTTGGATTTTGGATGTGATTAGTTAAAAAAACTTCAATTGTTTTGAATTATTCTAAGATTAATTTGACAATGCTTCCTTTGTTTTTAATTACTTGTTCACTTTTGAATTGACATACTTATTAAGAAAACAATTATTGTCATAGTGAATTTACCATTTTATCTATATTAATTATAAAGTGAATGAATTAAAAATTTAATATTTTCAAAAAGTTTTATCTCTTTTAAAGTAATTAATTGAGCAAGGGTATAATAGGAAAGAAAAACTGCCCTTCCACTTGATTGTCAAAATAGATAAATAAAAGAAAAAGTGGACAAGTAAATAGAGATGGAAGGAATAATTAATAAAGGCAAAAACAAAATGTAAATTTATTTCATAATCTTATATTCTTAAAGATTGTGGAACACATCAACAGTTCAATTATTTTGAAAGTAAAGAAATATTATTTTGATTGTTCTTTCTCGAACTCTGAGTCTATCATAAATACAAAGAAATAGTCTCTTTAACGATAAGATAGTGATAAGGTTTGTTTATATCCCTTTCACTTGTTCCATTTTCGAGGATCATACAAAATATGTTGTTGTTATTGTTTTAACAAGTGATTTGAATGTTCGATTGACCCATTTGACAAATCCATAATGTTAGGATTTGAGAGTGATCAAAATTAAAATTTAAAAATATTGAACCAAATATCGAACGTTAATAGTTAGTCGTTAACATCGACCTCTAAACTCATTACACCTCCATAACACCACCACCAAAAATCTGCAGCACAGAGAGAGAGAGCCTTGAGAAGGAGAACCAAATCCTTTCCTTAACCTTCACGCCTCCATTAACACACTTCCTCATTAATAACCCCTCTGTTTTTTCTCTTCATTCTATGCAACTTCGTAGAAGAAAAAAATAAAAATAGCCTTAAAGAGGAAACTCAACCCCACCCCCTAATTCCCCCC
>NC_028642.1:51474985-51521360 GCF_001406875.1 Solanum pennellii | reverse complement strand
CCTTCACTCTTCTTTAAATTCCCACTTGTTTCACTCTACACTTTCTCAGAGCTAAAAAGAAGGAAAAAAAAAGTAAAGCTACTTAACCAAAAAAAAAAAAACAGAGCAACTCTGAGTGTGAGAAACTTTTTACACTCTTTTCAAAAGTTTAAAGTGAGAAAACAAGAAAAAAGCTTTAACCTTTTAGATGGGTTGTTGTAAAGAGGAAGAACCAAAATGGTTGTGGGTTAATGGACCTATAATAGTAGGTGCAGGTCCTTCTGGTTTAGCAGTATCAGCTTGTCTTAAAGAAAATGGAGTCCCTTCACTCATTCTTGAGAGAAGTGATTGTATTGCTTCTTTATGGCAACAAAAAACTTATGATCGCTTAAAACTTCATCTTCCTAAACAATTCTGTCAACTCCCATTGTTTGATTTCCCAGAAAATTTCCCAAAATACCCCACAAAACACCAGTTCATTTCTTACCTTGAATCTTATGCTAAACACTTTTCTATCACTCCCAAGTTCAAACAGAGTGTTAAAGTTGCAGAATTTGATGGAGTTTGTGGGTTTTGGAGAGTACAAACTCAAGATTTTCAGTATTTGTCGAAATGGTTGATTGTTGCAACAGGGGAAAATGCAGAGGCAGTTATACCAGAAATTCCAGGGATTGATAAGTTTAAAGGAAGATTAATGCATACAAGTGTTTATAAATCTGGTACTGAGTTTATTAATCAAAGGGTTTTGGTAATTGGTTGTGGAAATTCTGGTATGGAAGTTAGCTTAGACCTTTGTAGACATAACGCCATTCCTCATATGGTGGTCAGAAATTCTGTAAGTACATTCCACTTTTTTTTTTCCTTATTCAGATGATAATAGTGAGTTTAAAGTCATAAAAAAAATATGCGTTTTGAGCTTAATCATACGCAACTTTATTGGGTGTAACACCAATATGTCTATTTTTATGTAGGTACATTTACTTGTATTAATTTGTGAGGTTAAGCATGTTTTGATGTAAATTAAACATGATTAATTTTTTATTTTATTTTATGCAGGTGCATATTTTACCTAGGGAAATGTTAGGAATATCAACATTTTCAATAGCTATGGCGCTTCTAAAATGGATGCCTTTAAGAATAGTTGATAAGTTGTTATTACTAGTTGCTAACTTAACCTTAGGTAGCACTGATAAATTAGGTCTCCGGCGACCGAAAACCGGCCCGCTTGAACTTAAAAATGCCACCGGAAAAACACCGGTACTCGACGTTGGAGCATTATCACAAATAAAAACCGGAAAAATTCAGGTAAATTTTCAAAAATACTTACATTAAGCAAAAATATTTAATCTTGTCTAATGGATGATTTATTTATTTTTTGGAATAGATAATGCCAGGTGTGAAGGAAATTACTAAAATAGGTGCAAAATTTTTAGATGGCAAAGAAGGAGAATTTGATTCAATAATCTTAGCAACAGGATACAAAAGCAATGTGCCTTCTTGGTTTAAGGTATAACAGTGATAATACTCGCTCTTTGTTTTGTTCCGTTCCTATCGAGTTAAATTACGTTACATAAATTCTAAAAAAATATTGTGTGGGGGCAATTGGCAAATGACAAAAGGGATAATAAGGCAATGAGTATTTTGTTGTTACCTTATAAAGTTTCTAGTTTTATCTTTACTCTCAATCTCACATCACTTTCATTCTTACACATGCAGAAGCCTACAAAACGTTTCTTAAATCAAAAAAGAGAATTTCTGATCTCATTTGTCTGGACTTTTCCCTATCATCACCCCATCTATTTTTTTTTCCCAAAAAATAAATTAAGTTAAATTAAATTAATGTGTGTACTTCCTAGTTCCTATAGCTTGGGAATACAATAATGATATAATTCATGTTACAATTATTAATTTCATATTTATTGAATTACCTATACACTATAATGATTAATAATAATACATATAGACTAAGTACAACTATATATTATGAAAATATTTTTATTAAAATAATAATTTTGTGGGCCAAAATTGACCAAAGATATGCACTTACTAGACCATGCATAGTGGCATATGTCCTATGGTTTATTTATATGTAGTGAAAGGGTACCAACTTGTTGAGACTTTTAGGTCATTTTAGGTCTATCACATTCTATTTTTCCAAAATTAATGATGAAATATTTAAATTTCAAAAATTTTGATCTTTTAATATTAATTTTGTAGGGAAGTGATTTCTTCACAGAGCAAGGGATGCCAAAAACACCATTTCCAAATGGTTGGAAAGGGGAAAATGGATTATATACAGTGGGATTTACAAGAAGAGGAATATTAGGGACTGCAAATGATGCAAAAAACATTGCCAGGGACATAAGTGAACAATGGAGAGAATTCAAGGGCTTCTGTAAAAACTTTTGTACTACAAAAAACCTATCAGATAATCAAGGCATATGTTTTTAGCCTTTTTAGTTACAGAGTTAGATGATAGTTAAATTTTCCAAAAAAGGGTCTCAAGTTTTGGAAAAAGTAGTTAGGGGGTTCATAAAATGTAATTTTAGTTCTTCAATATTTTCAACAAGAGGAAAGTTTATCCTTCTATCTTGTCGTTTTTTTCCATTCTCTTTGTCAATTTTGTAAATTAATCAAATTTTTTCTACGCAATTTTCTGATTTTTTAAAATATTTTTTTACTTATACCTTTTCACTTTTCAAATTGATCAAAATATTGGTGGCTCTGCTACTACAAATGTTCAATGTTAGGCGTGAGGAAGATGTTAAAAGTTCCACATTTTAAAAAAATGAATAAATTAATATTTTCAATGTTTATAGTTCATGTTAGAAATTCGATTAGATTCAGATCACGCATAATAGATTTTCTTCGAACTTAATTCCACGACCTCTAATTAATAAAATATAGTTATACTATTGTACCACGACCTATATTAACAATGCATTTGCGTATATACATCCTAAATTTATTTATTTTTAAGGAGATCCCCACTATATTTATGAGTTTAATTTGATGTTCCAAAACTCAATGTAAAAAGTCAAAGGGTGAGATCATCAATTGTTCTGAAAACGGAGAAAGCCGTTAGATATTCTAGCTTTTTCAGTTTGTTGAGATCATCAATCTTTCCTTCAAAATCAACTTTCTTTTTATCTCTTTCAAACAACAATCTTACTTTGCTGATGCCATAAAGTAAGATATGTTTTTTAACTTAGATTCAACCGCTGATATTTACATCCTTTTAACTTTATATATGTATACGTAAATACTAAAAACTCATAAAATTCATACTAAAAGTTTAAATATCTATTTATCCATATTCAAAATTGAATAATAAAAAGAACGAGTTAAAAAACACTTTATATGTATTATAATGCGATTGGTGTATGTGTCACCTTTTGTAGTAGTATATTGAATGTACCATAGAATAGACCTAACCCCCACCTAAAAGTAAAACCTCCCAAGAAAGAGTAAAAGAAGAAAAATTCACCCAAGTCTAAGGTATAGTGTGAGGGAAATTTGAAATTAAAATATAGGTTAAGAGTGAGGAGGGAAACGTGCAGTGATATTATTGAGTACGTACACATATAGTTGTAGTAGTTTCCCTCATATGCACGCTGATTATTGACACAATCATGGACCTCTGACATTTATCTATTGTACTGTATATTATACGTCCTATATTTCACTTATATATTTTTATACGTACTATTGATCACATTCTTAATTATTACTTACAATAATTATACAGGACATAATACATAAATGTGTCATTTAACTTGACTTCGAATCACATTTATATCATTCAACTTTGAATGTGCACAAGTAGACACTTAAACTTGTATAAAGTTGAACAAATAGACACACATGTCCTACATGTCATCCAATATGTCATTTTTTATCCGACGTGGTGTCCTACGTGTATTTTGCCATGTAGGACTTATGTATTTATTTATTTAATAATTGGATAGTTAAAGTGTCTGTTTGTGCATTATGAAAATTGGAGGTCAAAGTTAAAATTTGAAGTCAAGTTTAAGGTTTAATATATGTATTATGCCATTATATAATGTAGTATTAATATTTTCACGTAATTTACAAATTCTGACCCCATACTGGATCACGATTCCTTATAGTATCTTTGATAACTTTTCATTTTATGAGTTAACTTTTCAGATTTGGGATTGTTAATATATTCTTGATCAATGATAGTGCACACTCAAGTCAAGATATTGTTAATAAGCGTGAAGTGTGATGAGAATAATTCCACATCGGACCATGTCTCCTTATAATACATGAATAATTTTTTTTTATGAGTTCAGCTTTTAAGATATAGGTTAGACTTAGAAATTCACTTAACGGGGTGTTAGAGAGCCAGCTTGGGAATAGGTGATTCATTTGTATTATTTATATATAGTTCAAATTGAACCTTTTTCGGTAAATTTTATATTAAATACTTAATATCTTATTTTAAAAATTTTTAACTCCACCTTTTATGAGATCGAGTCAGGTCCAATATGGAAACCCCGGACCATGCAGAGCTATGAATAGAATATACCCCCTATCCATAGTTTTCAATTAGATTCATCCCATATCAAACCGGTTAATACACTTAATCTCGACTAATCTGAGCTCGCATTGCATTTCGAAAAAACGTTATATGAATTTTTTTAAATTTAGAACACAAATCGAAAACTTCTAATTAAGAAGAAAAACAATTTCATTCGATGCATCATTATTTCAACCATATAATTTTTTTTAATCAAATATCATAACTTTGTGAAAGAAAATATTGATTAATTTGAAATGAAGTTTGGGTAATTATTAGATGAGAAAATAGAGAAGAAAAAGTGGAAAGGGAGAGATAAAAAGAGAGTTTTGCAGAGTAGGCAGCATTAATTAATTGAATTGAATTTAATTTGAATCGGAAGAAGTAGAAGGAAATGCAAAGTCCAAATCACACGCTTTCCGTCTCAGTTACTCCCATGCACGCCTCTTCTGTCTTTACTGACTTCTTATTACGTCATTACCATTCTATTCTATTCACTCACTTCTTATATTCTTGTAAAGTCGTGGTGCAGTGGATAATGTCATTTCTTTTCTTAATTAAAAATTTTAAATATATATTTTATATATAAGTTAAAAATAAAAAAATAATTTTCTTCGAATTGATCTCACGTGACACAAGTCATACTAACGTAAAATCAAAATTCATAAGATTGAAAGTTTGATTCCACCACTGATGGACTCATTCAATCTTTTTTCCTAATTGAATGCAATCCCATCTTTCTTTCTTTTCTTTCATTGCATTTAATCATAACACAAACTCCAAAGTCAGCATCTTTCAAACTAGTACTACAACTATCAACTTGCTCCTAATATTCCACTCCATCTCTCCTCATTACTTGTTTTTTTTTTTAAGTTGTCATTAATTACTTGTTCATTTTGATCAATCAATAAAGTATATATAATTGTTTTTATCTACTATATTCTCAATTATTTATTCCCTCTGTTTCAAAAAGGATGATTTAGTTTGATTTGGAACGGAGTTTAAAAAAAGAAATAAGACTTTTTAATCTTGTGGTTCTAAATTAAAGTTATGTCAAATGTACCAAAATGTCCTTTAATCTCGTGTTCTTAAACATGTCATGTGGAAAGTTAAAGTTAAAGTGTTGCCAAAAAAGAAAAAAGATCATTCTTTTTGAAACAAACTAAAAAGAAAATTGGGATATTCTTTTTAAACGGAGGGAGATATTGAAAAAGACAGAACTTTTTGAAATTTTTAAATAGTAAACTCATTATGTCAATCGTTATTTTTTTTTGAGTGGGTGTATCAATTTGAACGTGAACAAATAATGTTGGACAGAGTATATATATATATCTTGTTTAGTAACAAATAACACGCTCTTGAATCTATCCAAATGATACGCATGCTCGAAGATTGTACATGACACATTTTGGTCACAAGCAATGTAGGGTTGAGGTCCGATTTTCAATCTGAAATTCCCGAAAAAAGATTATATACTATTTACATATGGTTGAAATTATTTTATAATTATCATGGTAGAGATTGAATTGTATATAGTAGTGTTATATTTTTTTTAAAATAATACTGAAATATAGATGTGTGAAACACACAATCCGAATATCACATAATTAATGTGATAATGACTAAGTGAACTGAGTTTAGAAATTTAAATTTTATGTTTATCTTATTTTATTTTTCTTTCTAAAATTAGATAACACTTCTCTGTGTGGTAATTTGTAGCACTTTTGACATTTTAATTTTATTGAATTATCTTTGGACTTATAATATTAAATTTTCATCGATTTTCAATAATAAAAACCTAAATATTGAACCAATCTAATTTATATTTTAAATTATTTTTTTTTTATAATATCAAAATTATATATACGCCTCTATATTTATGAAATTTCTGATTTCATCATCGATAATCGAAAATTAAATTAAGGTGCATATGTGTCTGTTACAAGAGACAAATAAGGTGGGACTGAGATTGCTGGAATATAACCTCAAACGTAGACTGCAAAATAGTTTTAGAAATTTCAAAGTATAGATTGGCATGACTCCACATGCATGCAAACATTACTGTCAAATTACTGTTCATTCAATTTTTCCATTCACTCTATAATAATTTATATCATTATATGTATATATTTTTGCAACAGTTCAACATTAACTATCAAGGTATTGTCTACTTTGGCCTCATTTTTAAGATCGCCCCAAACCTTTTAATTCATATCACGTGATTTCATTTTTTTTTCATGAATTAAAAATATATCGAGATAAATACATTATTTCTATCTCACACAGGATAAGAAAACGTTTAGAAATATGAGTACCATTTTTCTCTCTAGATTAATCAATTACTTGAACGATCATACTGAATATTATTGTTAGTTTTATCCTATTTTCCCATACATATTCTCAAACTTTATTTTTTTTTAATGTGAGATTTGAGTAATTAAGACAATAAGTTATTTCAAGGCCAGTTGTCCATGGACTAGGTGTTAGAATATTATTGAACGAGTGTACAAATCAATACATATCTCATTTATTTGTAAAATTTACAAGTATATATAGAATGTGTTATGTGTGGTCCTTTATTTTATAGGATTAGTTAAAATTAAGTGTGGTGGCTGAGAAAATGATAGTTCATGAAAACGTCTCCAGCTATATATTATTACTAGAAATTTAGATGGGCATATATTACTGCAACGGCCGTACATTATTTTATAAAACTATATAGTAGATTAATATAAGTAGAAAGAAATAAGAATCTTTTTCCTGTCTTCTGAATTTTTAACCAGGGGTATTTTTTGGAAATTTGGGACCACTATTTTGTTCTTTTGTTTCAGTGGTATGTAGCTTTTCAAGCTGCAACCTTCACTGACCTAACATATATTAATTTTATATATATTAATCGGACACCTTTTTCAATGGCTACCCTCATTCCCAACATTCCAACAAAGAAATTGTTTTTCATGTTTAACTAAGTTGGATCTCATGTAAAAATATGTTATTTTGATCTAACGCAAACTTCAAAATTTACTTCATAAGCATAGAATTGTTCAAGTCTATATAAACAGATCATATGTTCAATTCTCAGTCATACTTTAACGGCCTCTCTAGCAATTATTTTTTCGAGTGGAATTGGGATTAGCATCTTAAAAAAGTCCAGGAAAATAATTTAAGAAATGAGTTATTAATGTTAAAGGAATATTTTTTTTTTTGATATAATAAAGTGTACAAGTAATGTGAAAAATTATATTTAAAATTTAGGGTTGAGGGTTTAGGGTACGGTATATTGTAACAATTCTTGTGAGGGGTTAGACGTAGTTAATTAGTTTTGTTGCAAGATAATAATTGTACCTAAATATGGAGTTCGGAGCCTAAAGGGCAAAAAAAGTTGATAAAAATTTCAAAAGGGTATATCAAAAAACTTTCTAACCAAAACGGTAAAATCGCTACTGACGTAGCGATTTGTTCCAACGGCGTTAAGCAAAATCGCTGCTCCAGCAGCGATATTGCACAATTTTTATTTTTATTTTGATATCGTTGCCTTGGCAGCGATTTTTGTTATTGTTTTTCTTTAAGTTTTTTCTTTACAAATTTTTAGTGGATTTTTTTTTTAAATTGAAACTTCTTTTTTATTTTATAAATATTTCAGCCAATAACAAAAAAATTTTAAAAAAAACAACAACAAAATCGATGTCAAGGCAGCGATTTCAAAATAAAAATAAAAATTGTACAATATCGCTGCTGGAGCAGCGATTTTGCTTAACGCCGTCAAAATAAATTGTTGTGTTAGTAATAATTTTATAGTCATGGTTCGAAAGTGTTTTGATACTACTCTTTTAAAATTTTTATTAACTTTTTTTGCCCTTTAAGCTCCTGTCTCCTTAAATATGTATGGTGTGTGTCAATGTCAAGATTTTAATCTTAGGTGAGAAATGAAACTTCTATCGTATTCAATTTCACTTGGTGAAAGTATATGCCATTTAATTTAAATAAGAATCCTTATATAGGACCACCAAATCTTCTATATGAAAATAATAAAACAAAGGTTAGGGTATCTTAGCCAGGTTTCAGGTGGAAAGACTGAGAGGGACTAATCCTAACAGAAAAAAAGAAAAAAACTATACGTAAAGTTTTTTAGGGAATGGTTAATTATATATTTCAATAATATGGTACTCCATATTAGGTTACATAAAAGTTACTATAGGTTTAAGTTTCATTGTTGCTTATTATAAAACGAATATTATGTGAAATTTCCATATATTTATCCGCTTTACAATTTTTCGTATATTAATCGACCTTACAAACTATAGACCATAATTGAAATATTTCCTCATAACATTTTTCAATTTGCACAAAAGGAACATTCTTTAGTTTGTCATTGTTTAAAAGGTTAATATATAAGTACGATAGAGAAATAAAAAGGTCACTTACTAAATAGATGTCCCCAAAAATTTGTTAGGATCGAGTATTATTCCGCTGCTATCCTGTTGGACATTTTTGTCAGTGCCTTGTCTTTCTCAACAAAACTATATATACTAATCTAACAATTATATTCTTCATCTAAAACAGCATAATGAAACTTTGAATTAGATAAGACATTATTGCACCTCTAACTACTATATCATCATGTTGCTATGTATTTTTATTCTCTTTAGGTTATTTTTAAAGATCTTAGTTGGAATTAAAGCTGAAATGAAGAAACAATATTTTTGATTTGTTTTATAAAAATAAAAAAATAAAAAAGTGGTGATGATTAGTTTGACAGTGTACTTACTAGAGATAGCTAGAAGAAATGGCAATGTTTTAATAATTGGTACATTTTGTAACATAGTATCTATAGCTAGCAACATCTTTTTTCCTTTTGATCAGTGCTGAACTGAAGATTGCAAAAAGGGGCATATTAACAGAAGGTATATATTTTATATATATAAATATACATAAAAGATGGAAGAAAAAGCTGTTTTCAAATCTTTGTTATCGTTATACTAGTGCTGAAAATGAGAAAAAGAAAAGAGTAAAGTACTAATGCTAGAGGATGTAAATCTACTTTTTTTCTTCCATTGCTCCATAAAGTAAAAGTAATGCCTTCTTTGCTTCATCCAATAATTAAACTTGCCTTTTGTGATACATGTGTCGTGGCGGAGTTTTAATTTTTATTGAAGTGGTTTAAAATATGAAAAGTAAATGGATAAAAAAGTCTAATAATTAAGTTTGTTCAAGATTTATTGTATACCTGATGAAAAATCGTATATAAACTATGTAATTATAAAAATTTGAACCTATTTATCGTGGCATGTGATTTCAAAAAGGCATTTTGTTTTTTTTTTTGCTACAAGTATTATATTGGAAGGGAAAATGGGCAACTATACCACTCAATTTGAAATTTTACTTTTTTTCTAATTATAATCATGGTATTTTAAGTTGCATCTTTTATATATTTATTTTATTGATTAATTTTTATGAAATATTTATTACTTTTTATTAGTTGTAAATAATGAATAACTCTATCTAATCAATGACCATTCAAAAAAAAAAATACTTCTATCTTGTGAAATTAAAAAGAGAAAAAGTTATTAGATGAAGCAAGTGTAACTATCTCAATCCACTAAAAAAGAAGAGAAAAAATTACCAATTGTCCAAGAGAAAATAGGTGAGGGGAAACGTCAATTTTCAAAAGTACCTTAATTGCTCTTCCATTTTGGGGGTTCTCACTCACTATATCTACGTCGAGGTTTAGTCAAATATAAATTTACGCAAAACTTAACTTAATTATACGGACTTTCCTTTCAATGAGATTTTTTCGATCCTAAGAAGTTCGAACCCAAGAAATTTCAAACATGTTGCCATATAAATCACGTTGATCGTATAGAATTTTTTTCACTCTCACGCTACCTATCTAACCTAATTATTAAGACAATGATAGGACTCTGACTATCTCTATTGTACTCTTTACAGTACTGGTATTACTTCAACTACTCTCTTATACATCATGTGAACTTCACCCAATGCCTTGTACGTAGGACCCTTTTCTCAATATGGTAACATTTTTTTTGTAACTTTGAAGTAAAATTATATCTCGAAGAATAAGAAGTATCATATAAATTGAGATATAAAATAATCAAATAGCGTAAAACAGGAAAAGCAAATTGAATTTAGAGGGAATAGAAAATCCAAAATGATATAATTAATGTATTGTACGTACTTATGCCTTTTTCTGTGTACGTTAGTACTGACTTGTTACGTCATTTATTTTATTTTTTGTGAAGTATATATTGTTCTTCTGCTCTGTTGTAAATCAGACAGACACGTTACGTTACGTTACATTATAATAAAATAATAATGCATGCATGATTATTTATGAAAGGGCTATCTACTTTCTACTCTGGATATATTTATGCAGTGTATCATCTGCTCTGTAATTAAAAAAAAAAAAACACATACATTAATTGCTATGATTTACGTACTCATTAATTATTACTTATTAAGATAAAATTATTTATTAAATAAATATGAAACGTAAACATATTTTAGATAACTAAACAAATAATGATATAGTAACATTAATATATGAGGAAGTTTTTCATTACAAATTTGGAAAAAAAAATTGTATGTTCAAAAATCTGAGTCCAAATGTTAAGCTGTTTTATGACCTTATTTTTGAGGTTATTCACTATATTTTGAAATCAAAATTTTATTATATTTCAAAATTAAGTGAATGTAACTAATGTTGCATACGAAATTATCTCTTTTCAATTATATATAACCCATATCTGTAGGATTTATAGAATTTTTGTACTTAAAAATAAATGTTATATATTTTAAAATTATATTAAAAATATTATAAATCAATTAAAAAATTGTATGAAATAATAAACTATTAATTCAAAATTAAATGTTATAGGCATAGCTGTTTTTTTTTTTTGTAATCCGCAGCAAACATTTTATTTTTTATCGTCTGATTCGGTATACAATTAGTCATTTATATATTTCCATATTAATGTTTAAAACAGTTTGTGTTTGTATAAAGCGAGATAAGTGTATATATAAATACAATACATATATTTTTATCCTATGCACTTATAATTATACGAATACAGATCTTATTATACAAATAGAGCAACTTTCACATATAACAAATATAAAAATTATATTTGTATGTTATAAACTTATAACTATAGTTTGCATAATTACGCTGCATCTTTTGTTTGCTATATGTAAAAATTGCTCTTTAATTTGTGGGTCATGGGCCCAACTCGGGTAACTTCAGTCTACAGTACATTTAGGCCTCCAATGGGCCTAAGCCCGTGGGTCATGTTGAATGCCTTGAATGGCTTGACCCGGCCCAATGTTCAGATAAAGTGAAGTCAAAGATCTGTATTTTATTAACTCCTCTCCATTTAGCTTATATATATATATATATATATATATATATATATATATATAGAGATCGAATTTTGTAGCCTATTATAAATTTAATTTTGATTACATTATATCATTTTAGGATTATTTCTTATGATTACATCGTCTATTATACATGCATAATTACAACGTGTGTATACTCATTACTAAAATAAAAGTTTTTATCACACTGCAAATCGGTAAACACTTTGTAGTATAGAATATGATTTTTTTTTTCACTCGTGTCCTATTGAATCAATTCTTTGGGAATATGTATAGTGAGAAATATATTCTTATCGAAATAATGAAAACTAAAGCTTCGTAACATTTTATATAAAAATATTATTAAAATATTTTTCTTTTCTCATAGAAATAGTCAATGACATGTCCAGAATTTTAAACCAAGAGTCAAAAAGTCTTTATCTCATCAAAATATCATTTTATGTCACCTTTTATATTTAAGAAATATATTAGTATATATAAGATTACAAATGAGAATATTGGAATTTTATATTCGTATTCGTATAATTTGGCATACTTGCCATGCATGCCACTGCCATATATAACAACTCTTCCTTCTGTCATACCTAGCTACCTTTCATGCAACAATTCATATATATAATTAATATAATCGATTTCAACTTGTTGAATCATGACGTTATAACTAAATTTCATGTTGCACTTTTAATGAATAATTACCTAATTTTTTAAAATTTGAATGGCGGGAAAATTTGATTTCAAGATTCAGAGAATATGCACAAATGTTATAAAAATATATACATAAAATATCTAATTTTACCAATAAAAAAAAAATCGTAAATTCACATTTGCCATAATTTTGACAAATTTGACTATATCAAGTGGTGGCTAGCTAAGAGATGATATATATGGTTCATGAGAATTTAAGGTCCACACTGGCAACTATACTATACTACACTGTAATTTTGGGCATGCAATAAGCAAATCGGCATGCATGTATAGTATATTTTTTATTTTATAATTTATAAAATTTGTGCAGACGACAAATCGATATATTTCATTTATGTGTCCTTTTCTTAAAAAATTCTTTCAAATCGTACATCCTCTTCTGTTATAGTCTATGTCCTTTTTATTCTTTAATTTCCTCTATGGTAACTGAGAATGATAGTTGATAGTTCACAAAATGGTCCACATCTTCTAGCTTGCCATATACTACTATATAACTAGATTAATGTATAATATTTTAAGAAAAAAATTATCTTCTTTTATGTACAATCTTTTTCTTACATTCATCTTATTCTACGTAGATTTCATAGAAAAGAGCGAGATTGTTAAAGGACGAGAATCATGAGGTTAGCTAGAATAGTATTTCTTCTTTGAGCTAGTTTTTGAAAGACGTGTGAATTGACTTGAGTTACGCTTAATTCAACGTGGCTCATAAAAACCTAAACAGTTATTCATAAATATGCACACACTATATTGAACAGTATAAAACTCTGACTAGAGAATATACTCAATATTCTTGGCTTCTTATAATACTTGAACAATCCAACTAACGGTCATATACTGTAATTAAACTCAAAACTAACTGTCCGATTAGATAACATATTAAATTGTATATAAAGTTTGAGAGAACCATTTTTTACTTAAATATTATATTGACAAGATCATTATTTTTCCAAGCATATATCAATTGTTTTGAGAATTTTCGAAGCAATTAATTGTAGTAATACGTTAATAATTTGTTCCAAGTTTTGTTTTCTTCTTTTATTCCAAGTATGGTGTCAGAGAGAATTGTTCACGAGACCTTACTGCTAACATATTTGTTGTTCTTCATATATTTGTTAGCCATGCAAACAAATTTTCAAACAAGCTGCAAATTATTATAGGAGTATATATATGCTAATGTATATTATTATCAAAAAATAAGGAATTATCGACGAATAAATTTTCGTAGCTAAACAATAAAAATATCGCGTTAATCTTGTATTTCTTATTATTATTTTTAGTGATTTTTTGTATCAAATGCGCGACAAATCAATGTTTCATTTATGTGTCACTATCGTATATCCTATAGTTTGTCTTTTTATTTCTTTTAATTTCAAAGGTTGTTGACTGATTACGAATATATAACGATAGTTCATGAAGAGGTCCACATGCAACTAGCTTAGCTCTATATATATAGACACAGTAATAGCTACATTAATAAAGGGTATTTCTTAATTCTCTTTTGTTTTCTGACATTAATTCAGTTTTTCTTTTTTAGGATCTTTAATAATATTTGGACCACTTTGTTTGTTTGATTCAGTGGCATACGTAAAAATTATCTAAATATACAATTTATTTCTCAGATACATCACATTACGTGATATATTAGTATCGAGGCATATATATGATGTATTCATACGATAAATGACTTATTCGAAATTGAGATACAATACATCGAGACGCTGAGCAATGTATTTGAAATTGGAACGTGATGTATCGAGACGTCTTGAAATGTATTTGAATTTTACCATATTCAAGAAATGTTTGTAATTTGAAAAATAACAGAATTATGATGTGATTAGCTCTAACACTATAAAATCGTATAAAATTTCAAGTTTTTTGTTAATGGGGAAAGAGAGACGACTTTCCAATGAACATATACTCCATAATCTATTTCCTAATTTCTAACTTATGATTAAAAAAGATACAATAAAACTTTGAATTTGATCTACACTAAGGGGTATGTATTTGGTCAACTAGTTTATCAGCCTAGTTAGAGTATATTTAATATTTATATTGTTTGGATATATATATATATATATAATTTTTACATTTTGTGAATATTTTGTAAGGATTTAAAGTCTTAATTATCTCAATATTTATTGAAAGGGGCTTTCTAAAAGAAAATTCAATATTTTCACTAATCGTAGATGAAAAGACTGAAAATAATAAGGTTGGAAAAGAAACTAATGCTACATCTACATTGAGATATATTTTGGAAAAATATATATGGGTTAGTTAATTTTATTATAACATTTTTTTTATATAGAGATGGATTGGAGTTTTGCAAGTAATTATAACTTCTTCGACTTTGATATAACTTGTAAGTAAACGTTGATAGAAGCAATGGAATGATGATGAGTATATTAATCAATAAAGACAAATAAAATGACAAGATAAATTTTAGATAATATGGCTCTTAATGAACACTAACTTGCACGCATTAAAGACGATTATCACAATAAACATGTATATATTTTTTTTATCATAAAGTTATGTTTCAATTGTAACTTTATAAAATAATTATAGTATAAGCCATAAGACGTTTCAGAACACAAAAGAGAAGATGAATATAATGGGCCCTGTTCTTCTTCTTACGAAATTGGGCTTTAAATGTCTTGTCTTCTCTTTTCATCTCACAAAAATGTATTGGGCCTGACAGCTTTAGGTCATAGCGGACTTACTTGAGAGTCAAAAATTAATTAAGGATAATTATATTCTCATACTCCAATTTCAATTAAAAGTAATTCAAGAAATACTCATTCTCTCAACCAAAAATAAATATATTACAGCTCATATCACCATTCAGTATGGATAAAAATTTTTGGTTAACCGATACTAAATCAGCATCATAGACTATATTGGTATCCTTAATATTGATAATTCTGCTTAACTGATACTAAATTAGTGTGTTTATATATATATATATATATATATATATATATATACATATATATATATAGTATTGGTATCATTAAGCTTTGTGCAGAAATTATTTATTAATCAATGATATTATAAGATTACTTGTTGTGGTATCATTCAGATTTTTTATTCAAAAACTACTCATTAGTCAATAATATTATAAGTGTGTATAATTACAAGTATACTCTTGTAGTATGATCGATTAATGAGTAATTTCTGAATAAGAAATTAGTTGGGGGTATATAGTGTAATTATTTAGTGGGGTATCGATGTAAAGGTGTATACTTTTATGGGTATCTGTAGTTTTCCCCAATTTATTAATCATCTCTAAAGTTTAAAATGATTACATATTATCTTCTCAATTAATAATTTGAACATAAGATTTGAAATTAAATACATCTAGATACATGTTTTTTGCTATAAAATAAACTCTAAAATACATATACATAAAGATGAGCGAGAGGGAAGAGAGTCAAGTGTGAAAGTCAATGTATCCAGACACATGTATCTGAGATGACAAATTAATATATTTCATATCACTCTGAAGCGGAGATACATAAGGAAAGAGGCATGCGAGATAAGAGAAAGAAAAGAGAAACGAGTGAGAGAGTCAGCGTGTCCTGAATATATGTAAATCTATTGAGAAACATTGTATTTGAAATAAATTACGTTTAATTTTGATCAATGTACATAGGACTCAAAATCTTGCACGAATGGTAATTTTAAATACTCACGATAAGATACGTAATTATGCTTGAACTAGCACATTAAAAAGAAGGATTATGTTGTTTGCCTATATATAAACGATGATATATATTTTCTTCATTCCAATTCATTTGATGTTGTTTGATTGAACATATGAGTCAAGTTAATAAATGAACATAAGATAAATTGGTCTTGATATTTTGTTCCCTATAAAAAAAATGTAACAAAATCTACCTCCATAAGATGTGGTACTTGAACTTTCGGCCCTACTTAACTTTTTCTAAAAGTAAAAATATAGTTTGAGTTTAAGAAAAGATCTAACTTTTGTTCATAAGATGTTCAAGATATTTAAGATATTAAATTATCAAACTGATCAAAAGTTATGTTTGTTAGACCATAAGTGGTCATTTAGTAGAAAAATAAATAACGCAGGAATTAGTAATGTAAATATTAGTTATGTAGGGATTAGTAGTGCTGAGATTAATAATGTAGGGTATATTTATCAAGTGTTTGGTTCCTTGCTTCTCAACTCATCTTGTTTTGGGTTAAAACTCTACAAAAAGCTTCTTCTCAATTATACCCTTGAATTATAATGAGATTTTCTATTTTATGTTATCGGAACAAGGTAAATATTACCGGACAATATTATTTTTCTATGGCCTTCTAACGAGCTAGGAAAAGAACAATTTTGTTGTCATATTCGTTATTTTCTCACTTGAATTATTTGAGGAAAAATAATTATCATCTTAATAATATAATAACTTTAAAACGTCAATTTTCAATTTAGAATAGATATACCATCTACTTTAAAATCGAAAAGATGGTAAGCAACAGTAAAATCGAATAAATCATCTATATTTATACATTAAAATTGCAATTTGTGGTTTAATGTGTATGCAATTTATAAATCGCTCAAAATACAAATAAATAGAAACCACATATAAATCAACAAAAAATATATTCAATTAAGATCACAAACGTCATGTGGTGATATATTCGTCTTTTCAATTAGTATATGTTAACCAACTTACATTTTTTAAATATTATATTGATATGTATTGGATTTATTTATCAAAACAACTTGCTCTAAATTACAAAATTTTAAAGCTAATTTATTAAAATAAATTTACTAGTATAAATAAAAAATATAAAATATAAAATCAACAAAATAAATAAAATGATTTTAATGATATTTTGTCTTTATATAAATAAATAAATCCATTGTATTACTAATACCACAAAATGGAAGGTATTAGTAATACATCTTATAATACCATGTAGAATGTATGACTAATCCATGGATTAGTTATACTTAGGCCAGAAATTCTATCAAACATAGTATTAATTAATACTATATATAATACATGAACTACTTCTACTCCCTACCAAACAGATATTGCCTACGAGACATAATTTCTAATTTTTTCTCACAGGACAGATATTCAAGACGTTTTTAAACAATGAACCTGTTTAATTGACTAGAAGTTTTTCCCTACAATAAAAAGTTAAAACTTAGATACATTGTACATTTGACGTACATTCTAACTTTTGTCTTTAAGCTAGAAGTTTCAATTTATTTTAAGACAATGAACATATTCAATTAACCACAAGTTTACCTTATAAGTAAATTTTAAAACTTATACCTAACATAAATTTATGTTAAATAATTTCTTTACGAGGGAGTAAGGGGCAAACTCATATGGGGGATGATAGGGTTTAAGTATAGTTTTTGCACTAATTGTACTTCAAAAGGATTAATATCTAATTTTTCTCTTTTTTTAAAAAAAAAAAATTATTTATTTTTAAATGTTGAATCTTCGTCATTGTTGCTCATTTAGTAAATTTTTGCAGACAAAGGTATTTTCATCTTTCTATTGGTCATAAGTATCCGCAAATTATAGGCACACAACTTCGATTTTTAAAACTTAGGCATATATTAAGTTGATGATAAAAGAGAAAAAAATTAAAAATCAATTTATACAACATTATGTTCATTAAAAAAAAATTCTTAAAATAATTAAAAATATATGCCCCTAAAGATCAACCTCAGATTTTGAACACTACGACAAATTTTTTAAAATGTTATAAAATTTATTTTTTAATTATTTTTTTGTACAAAATTAGAAATGCTGCTAGGTAAGTACAGTATAGTCATGACTTACATAATTTGTAGTATACAATAATCATATAAAACTATAAACTTATGCATACAAAAAGTTATTTGTTACTTTAGTATCGTAAATATTACTATCTATTTATTTTTCACTTAAAATATTGAAGAGAAAATATCAAAACCATTAAATTTAAGAACAAAAGTAAAAGAAATTAAATAAAATAAACTTTATTTGTTATGGGACACATGATTTGTATTAATTTTAGTTGTGTTTTTTTTTTCCTATTCATTTTTAAAAGGGAAAAAGGTCAAAAATATCCATCAACTTTGTTTTGTTAGTTAACTATGCCCTTACCGTTAAAGTGACGTTAATTTTATCCCTACCGTTACTAAACTCATCATATATACCCCTCATTTAACAGAAAGACCTAAATCAATTCAAATTAACCCGATTTCGATTGAAATTACCCAATTTTCTCTTTTCAATCCAAACCCGACCTACTAAACCAAATGAATCATTATCAAATTAAAACCCAAACCCAAACCCATCTCCTTCATCTTCTTCATCTCTAATCCAAATTCAATTTTCTCTTTTTGTTTCTTTATGTGTAAATAAAGCCATGGCCCGACTCCTCTGAATACATTTAACTCATTTTTATCATCCATTCTCCAAAAAGAAACACTTCAAAGAAACCATTTCTTAGCTTTCAACCTCAATACTACTACTTCTGCTTTCATCTTCTCTTCTTTTTTCTCCCTCTCGTTTTATTGTTTTTATTAGAATTTCTAGAATTAGTTTGATTCTTGATTTCTTCAATCAAACATCTCAGAAATCAGTAGCTCAAATCAATTTCCATGGAAGCTATGCAATTACTTTACTAGTTTGCTTTTAGCCTCGGGTGGAAATCCTTTTTTCCCTTTCTTGCCTATGATATTCGATCAATGAGGATCAATTTTTCACTTCTAACCCACAAATTCCACTCCACCATAACCAGTAAGAATCAGAACCCTATTACAAATACAGCTACAAAATGGAGACGGATTAAAGATCATACTTATCCTCATTTCAGGTCAAAGCCTCATTTCCAAAATGCTACATTCAAAATGACGACCTCAAATTTCAACAAGTTGCCTTAAAGCAAAGAGTACATGAGCATACCCTCAAGTTGTTTACTGCATGGAGTACACAACGGGATTGCCAAATGTTAGCAAATTGCTCATTGTGCACTTAGGATTTCAATCGCAAAAACCAGAGTTGGACTGAATACCACATTCTTCATCTTCTTGACTTGGGTTTGGATTAGAAACGAAGAAGAGGAAGGAGATGAAAGAATATTAGAGAGATGGTTTTGGGTTTTAATTTGGTATTGATTCTTTTGGTTTTGTGGGTCGAATTTGGATTGAAAAAAGAAAATTGGGTAATTTCAATCGAAATCGGATTAATCTGAATTGATTTGTGTCTTTCCGTTAAATGAGGGATATATATGGTGAGATTAGTAACGATAGGGGTAAAATTAAATTCACTTTGACGATAAGGGCATAGTTAACTAGTAAAATAAAGTTGAGGCCCTTTTTCCTTTTAAAAAAACAAATTCTTTTAAGTTTCTCCTCTTTTTTTTCTGGTAGGGCAAAGGAAAGAAGGAAGGGGGAGGAGAGCGGTGAATGAGTGAATTTTAAGATATAATAATAATCACACAAATAAATTGAGATTACTAATAAATTTCAAGATATTTTTTTATCTCTATGCAAGTGTGTTTTGCTTTTTTTTTTTTTGTATATTTGTAGAGACATTTCCAAATTGAAAATAAAAATAAAATGATTTTCTAACATTATCCCTCTCTTCTTCTTTCCTTGTTTGACTTGAGGAAGAGGAAGGAAAATGCAAATTAGGATAGGAATTGATTATAAGTCAACTTTTTGTCATCAAAGGGAAATTGTTTTGCATTTTACAAATTACATGAAGGAATTTATTTCATAAATATTTAGCAAATAAAGTTTTTCGCCTTATAATTATTTAATCAGTTAAAAAAATAGTTTATCAATATTTTTTCTTGATTAAATTCAACATAAATATTTATTAAAATATACATTCAAATATTCAATTCAATTAAAGTATATAGATAAAATAGACATGATAAAATTCTTCAATAGAAGCATATATGTGAGATTTTATATTTCAATTAAGTAAAGTACTATTTATTTTTAGTATTTTTTAGTCCTAGTTAAAAAATTTCACTCTCTTTTCACACGATTATATTGTATTGAATATTGAATATATAATAAGAATAATTATAAAAATAAGTAATGACTAATTATAATTTTGTCATAACATGACTATTTCTATATTGTTTTTTTTTTTCGAATATCTTTTTCTCTTTGAAAATAAAATGATTAAAGACAAAAAAAAATCACGAAGATGTGTATTATAGAGAAATAAATTACTCTCTCCGTCCGGTATTGTCTGCCATGGTTTCTATTTTCAGAGTCAAACTATAAAAACTTTGACTAACGTTTTAAGATGCATTTTTTCATCATATTAATATGAAGAAGTTGTAATTTATATTACTTTTCTTATAGTTTTAGAATATTTATTTTTTTTATTTAAAATATCGAATTAATGTGATCTAATTTACTTTTAAAAATTAGTCAAATTGACTTTTGATAAGCGTAACACGACAAATATTTCTGAACGGGGGGAGTAGCTACCACAGAATAAATGTTGTTGAATTATTAGCTTTGTATATAGTGGGATCACAAATCAATTATTTGAGGATAAAAAAAAAGAGAATAATTATTTGAGGATATTACAACTAGCAATAATACTTAAGCTCATGATAATAAATAATGAGTTGTTTAAAGTCTCTTAAATTATTAACTTATCATTTAATTTTCTTGGACATCAAGTGAACTGCCTCAATTAATGATTACTACTCGTAATTCTCAAATATATAATGAATCATATTCTTAATCTCAGTTTAAAAATCTAAATAATAAGGGGTTGTTTGTTAGAAATAGGATAAATAAAATTATTTCATGAATTATAATATGACACTGAATAATTATTTATTATTATAATACAAATAACAAGACAAATTATCTTTAAAGTCAAAATAATAGTATTCATAACCAAATATAAATATAATAATTATAATTTTAATCTCTAATTTATCATCAACTATTTTTGAATCAAATATATCTAATCATAAATATCATCTATAACACATAAAAATCATAGTCGTAATTGTTTGACTAGTGATCTAATACATCACATGTTTAATATAATAAAATAATAATAACAAATAGATTGTTATGATATCACAACAACCAAATGCGTGAAGGGAAAAACAAACATTACTTTAGCAAATATCAATATTTTTTTGTTAATATAAAAAGTATATGATATCATAATTTTTTTTTTTATAAAGGGCATGAAAAAATTATAACTAATTGTTTGAATCTAAATTCTGAATTAAACTATTCATTTCCACTTACAAAAGCCACATACTTATTACTATTTTTCAAATAATTGATTTAGCTGATCTGAATATTTAATATAGATAAATAGAAAATGAAATAAAATTTTATATATATTTTTTTAAAGAGTTGAAAAAAATCATAAATAATTCACAGATGTTCTAAATTTATTTTGAATTTTAAATTTACGTTTTTCTGACAAGACATATAACTTATTATTAATATAATCGATAAAAGTATTTATTTTACTTATCACTAGTTTTACTCAAAATGACTTGTTTTAGACTCGGTTTAAATGACAAAAATTCCTATTAGTTTTATTAAAAATCACTTTGACCTCAAAGGACAAAATTGTCATTTTGAGTTTGGCAACCTACCCGGAATTGATCAATTCTTATTCCTTAAGGTTCAATATTAAATTAATGAAGAATTGAAGATCTAGAACATGAATACAAAACGCAAATTCACTAAAATCAAGGGACTTACTATGCAAATATACTGCAACGATAGTACATCTGTCGAAAGACTAAATAATTTTGAAATGACGTTTTTGTCCATGCTGATTAAATAATTTCTTACAACTTATACTATTTAGATGTCATTATAGTTAATTACTCGATAACTCAGGGCTATTTTAGAAAGAAGGAACAGATTAGCTTTTTTTTTAAGAGGACTTGTATTGAAAATTTGATAAAAAGAAAGGGCTTTTATGCAAAAATCATCTTACAGAAATTACGATATCTGCAACATCAGCTCCAGCAAATCCAACCCTTCTTTTCTAAACCCATCATCAGAAAAAGAAGAGAATTTCAGTTTCATGAGAGAAAAAAATAGTAAAAAAAAAGCTGAAGAAAATTAAAAAAAAAAGTCATTCTTTTTCTTTAATCTTTCTTTCTTTTTTATCAGTCATACTGAGTCCATTCATCTCAAGATTGCAATTATATATGCAAAAACACTAATGTAAAGGGTATATACAGACACCCATATGTTTTTTTCTATCTGTATCCTTTATTATGTTCTTTCTTGAATTCATTAGTAACCAAAAATATTTTTTTTATTGTTTCTTATTTTTATTTTCATTGATGAAATATACTTCAGAGGGCAAAGAAGAAGGAATGGGTTTCTAAGGATCTGGCATTATTAAGAAGAGTTTGTTTGAATTACTGGATTACTAAACATGTCTCAGACCAACTGGGAAGCGGATAAAATGTTAGTTTTCTTGTTTTTTATTGTTATTATTATATGTTTTATGTGTATTCTTGTTTTCACTTTTCTCTGTTTGGGTTCAGTTTTTGGTTTTGGGGTTTGTGTAAAGTTTCAACTTTTTGGATAGTTCCATGGGTATTCGCCAGATTCGTGTTCTGGGGATGTTTAATTATATGTTTGTTACATATTGTTTGAAGAAAGTTCGAGTCATTTTTAGTAACTCTCGTGCTGCTAGGGTTTGGCTGAAGGAAGCAGTCAGTGTTTTGGGTGGTTAGGGCTTTTGTATGAATGTAAAAGAACTGAACACCTTTCATTAGTAAAAAAGAAATCTTTTTTCTTTTGATTATCTGCTTCTTGGAAACATGATTCAAGTGAAGAAAAAGTAGGTCTCTTAATTAACCAGCAGTATGAGCAGTCAAATTGGTTCTCTCCTATTGTTTTACGTTAGTGAAAAAAGTTAAAAGATACACAATCTTGTTTTGTAGAAAGAGTAAGAAGTTGTTGTTTCAAGGTCCAAGTGTTCCCTCACCTTTGTATTTTTTTCCTAATTCACG
The DNA here is from genome assembly GCF_001406875.1 of Solanum pennellii. NCBI lineage: Eukaryota > Viridiplantae > Streptophyta > Magnoliopsida > Solanales > Solanaceae > Solanum > Solanum pennellii. The sequence continues at coordinate 51,497,725 of NC_028642.1, read as the reverse complement.
TTTCTATAATCAAATTGAATCCTACCTGTCTATGAAATGCAACCAGGTTTCCAAATTTCTGTTTTGGACCTATCTATATCAGAATATCTGTATCTCAACTGTGATTTCTGTTGTGGTTACTGACACAGTATTGGTACTTTGAACTACAGGTTAGATGTCTATATTCATGATTATTTAGTGAAAAGGGATCTAAAGGCTTCTGCTCAGGCCTTTCAAGCTGAAGGGAAAGTGTCATCTGACCCTGTTGGTGAGATTATAAATTTGAGCATTTGCCAAGTAGGTTGGTCTTCACCAGTTGGTTTTCATTATTTTGACCTGTTGATTGTCTTTCTTTCAGCTATTGATGCTCCTGGTGGTTTTCTATTTGAATGGTGGTCTGTATTTTGGGACATATTCATCGCAAGGACCAATGAGAAGCACTCGGAAGTTGCTGCCTCTTATATCGAGGTTAGTTTATGACAAAATTTGTGTCTTATGAACTTTATCATTCAACTGGACCTTAAGTTAAGTTATTCTGATATGATTAGTTTTGTAGTCCTTAGTTGAATTTATGTAAAAACTATTGAGACTTCTTGTCAAGAATGTCTCTTGCTGTTTTCATTCTTTTGTTACAACTTACATGAGAGCTGTTAGGAAGTTGTATCGATACCAGAGGCAGGACGCTTACTACGTGTGAAGACAAGTGATGTCCAAACTTGCTTTCTTTTTAACTTGTATTCAGTTGTTTGTTTGATTAGAATGTTTTTGGTTGCACTCATGTCAATATTTTGTAGAACCATCTGTTGCAACTGAGGCAGAAGGCCTTTTACTTTTTCACTTAACAATTTCTCTGGATAAAATAATTACATAACTGTTACCTGATAAGTGGAAAAGGATACTCAGCTGCTTTTCTTTTTGTGCCTTAATTTGTGATATAATTATGCAAAGGTTTGTTGAACTTTATCGACATTAACTTTAATAGTAAATATTTCATGGATTCATGGAAACTGTATTACTTTAACTCCTTAATAGTAATGTCATTTCTGTTGTTGAAATGGTTAGTGTGTTTTAGGAACTGATTATAGGGAAGCCATACTTTCTCTCCATTGTATGTATTCCTTTCCCTTTGCTGTTGTGGGGTTGCAGTGGAGAAACCCTAATTTGGGACATCCCATGTATCCTAGTCCTCTTACCAACCTCATGAACCCATTCATATATTGGGTCTTGTCAGAGCATGCCTTTGTCTTTGAGATCAGACTGCAGATTTGCCAGAAAAATTCTTATTCTTACCTTATGGGAATACAAAATTTAATGTATAGTATCTGTACAAGTTATAATGAATTCTATAGATACACGCTTTTAAAATGCCTGTTTTCCTGCTATTATCTTGATGTTCGAGTATTTAGCATGTTAAATGATCTGTTGTATGGTTTATTACCTTAATAAAAAAAAGTCTGTTGAGTGGACGGGGTTGATTGATTTATTTGGCTGTGATCATGGCTGCATATGCACTGTCAACCTACATCTATAACAGACAATCTAATAAACAGTCCAGAAAATCTTTTTGAGTTTGTGTAGATCTTGAACTGTTGGAATCTGTCAGGTTTATCTAAACCAAGAGTGAACATTGTTTGGGCAGTGAATTTTAGCATCTAGAGTGAGCTGTCATTCTTTCAACCAGTTGTATGTTTATTTGACGACCCACTGATTAAAAAAAGTGGTGTTTATTTGATGACTATCTCATTATTGGCTGGGCTGTTGAAATCTCATCTATAATTCTATCTTAAGGTTTTGTGCAGCTTTTCATTTGCTTTATATACAATGTTAATCTCGAATTGCAGACACAAATAATGAAGGCAAGGGAGCAGCAGCAACAACAACAGCAATCTCAACAGCCTCAACATCTGCAGCAGCAACAGCAACAACAGCAGCAGCAGCAGCAACAACAACAATTGCAGATGCAGCAGATTTTATTGCAGAGGCAGCAACAGCAGCAGCAGCAGCAGCAACACCAACAGCAGCAACAGCAGCAGCAGCAGCAGCAGCAGCAAGCACAGCAGCAACAACAGCGTAGAGATGGTAACCACCTCTTGAACGGCACAACTAATGGGATTGGTGGAAGCGACTCTCTCCTGAGACAGAATACTGGAACTGCAAATGCATTGGCTACAAAGATGTACGAGGAAAGATTAGACGATGCAGCTATGAAGGTAGCAATCTTGCACGAAGGTTTGGAAGAACTATTGCCTTTCAGCTATTAACTTAAATGTTTTTATTGTTTCAGCAAAGGTTTAGTGAGAATGTCAATCAGCTTTTAGATCCAAATCATGCATCTGTGCTGAAATCTGCAGCAGCAGCATCAGCTGGGCAGCCCTCAGGGTATGATTCTGAATATAGTTTATTTACCTGTTCATACTAAAATGGGACATACTAGAGATATGGTTGGCATAATTCTTAGAGATAAAACTAAGAAGAGCAAGGAAAAAGATCCGATTTTGACTACTTCATTATTTATGAACTTAATGTTGATCTATGCAATATTTTCATTGGGAAGGCTTCTTGCAATTTGAGGAGCTTAAGGTGATAAAGTAACCTGGTTTATACTCTTATTATTCTATCTAATTGTTTATTTTGGAGCATAGGTTTATTGCAATAATGTAAACCAAGAAGTTTAGTTTATTTCGGTTGACTGAAAGCAATTTTGACATTATTAATCTGTCTAAATTTGTCTAAATTGGACTAAGGTGTTTCTGGTTTCCCACTTTCAGGCAAATGCTGCATGGTACTGCTGGTAGCATGTCCCCACAGGTTCAGGCACGTAGTCAGCAACTTCCAGGGTCTACACCAGTCAGTATTCTTCTTTCTCTAGTTTCTTTGTTTGAGGAGTTTCATTTACAGTAATTTTAATCTTTAGCTACATGGTTTATTACCTCATTTGAGCAGGACATAAAGACTGAAATCAATCCGATGCTTAATCCCCGAGCTGCAGGTCCCGAAGGTTCCTTGATTGGAATACCTGGTACCTTATCTTTGTCGATCTCCTATGTGCTTTTGCTTCTTTTTGAAAGCCTGCTCCTTGATATATAACTTATTTTTCTATTTTGATTATCAAATAATTACATGGTATTAAATTCTAAAGGAAATTGAAGTAGGGGACTTGTCGTCATAGACTTTTTTGATCTACAGATGAACTGACCTAACTGTGTTGTATTAGGATCAAATCAAGCTGGCAACAATTTGACTTTGAAAGGATGGCCCCTCACTGTAAGTTTCTATCATTATGTCTTGTAGGTTCTCCTTGCTTCATTGTTTCTGACAGTGCATTTGCCGCATTATATGTTATTGGCTTCTATATACCAATATGTGTCCCAGTACATGTCTTTGTGATTTTGCTGATTTACATGGGCAATGTACGGCTCGATCAAGTAGTAAATGTTTAATTTATTTCTAGAAAATGTATTGGGTTACCTGAAGGATGGTATTCATAGCATGGTGGTATCAGGAAAGGGTTCAGTGGAGCTGCCCATTCGTTATTTTGATGGGGAAGGAGTTGGTTCAGAAACCTGGTTGTCCCAATACCTTATTGTAGTTTTAATTACTATGTTGCTGGAGCTCTTCAAAAATGTCATCAGGTGCGTGTTGAATCCTTCAAAAGTAGAGCATTTTTGGAGGATCCAACGCGGATGCGGCAACATTTTGGAGTGTCCGAGCAACTCAGGTTTTGAAGTTTGTATTGTATTTCTGCAAATTTCATCTGAAACCTTTTCACGTGTCAAGTGTCAATTGTTTCCAGGATTGCATTTGTTGCAACTTGTCTAGAGGCATTGTTGAGTTCAAACATTTTACATGTTGTTGGTAAACAGTTATTTAGCACTTCTGGAGATAGGTGCACAGTTTTGATATTCAGTAAGACATGAATGTGAAATTTGTCTCCTTTGGTTCTGCTCTACTGGAATCAATGTTGAGTCCTTCAGGGTTCTCAATGTTATGGACTTTTAAAGTCAGAATTGCATATGTCAGACCTTTTTTCTCGTCAGCTGAGTGGGTTTTCTGAAGTTTGCTCCTAGCTAGCAGAAAAGGCCTATGCTTTTGGGTTTTTGAAATTTAGCGTTCTGTAAAGGCATCCGTGCTTTGGAATTACTGAGAGTTCTTAAGTTTGCTGTGGAATTTTGGTGGCCCTAGAGCAGATCATAGGTAATGCATCAGAATTTGATGACTACAACATAGTGATTTTCATAGAAACATTATATGTATATGTAGGGGTAATGTAAGGCTTACCCCACTTGTTGGATTACTCTGAGTTTTTGTTGTTGTTGTAAGGCTTCATTATTCATCCTCTATTGAAGATTATTAGTAGTGCGTTCAAGATGATGCTTTCTTGGTGGCTGGTAATTCAAGTGATCGGACCGCTATACTTTACATATAAAAAATTGTAATCTTCCATCTTCTAGGCATTTTTTTCTTGTTTGCGGGTGTACAAAGGATTGGTCTTATATATTAGGATTAATTACTTTATGTGGCTTTGTTTGGATACAAAGTTTAAGAACGTATTGTGGACTTCTTTATCTTGTGGTCTTAAACTAAAATGTGCATTATATAAACAAAAATACCGTTTGAATCTTGTGATTCTAAACATGCCATTTCATTTCCTGAATGGGATTGGTGGAATTTAAAACTAGTATATAGTAAAGTGGCTTTCTTGTTGATATAGACTAAAAAGAAAGAAAGACACATAATTGAAATGGAATGAGCATATAGCTCTGGACTGAGACGTATATTTGGAGGTTTATTGGTATTTTACGATCACAAATTTTTCTGTGTCATGCATGTCAGGGCTATGATCAGCTGAGGTCGTCAGGGCTTCTCCAGCAGCCAAAGTCTTTTATGCAGGGTTCGCAGCCCTTCCATCAACTGCAAATGCTATCACCACAACACCAGCAACAACTTATCTTAGCACAGCAGAATTTGACTTCAACATCTGCTAACGACGTCGAAAGCAGAAGGCTACGGATGCTCCTTAGTAATCGGAACTCTAGTATGGGCAAGGATGGCCTTTCAAATTCTGTTGGTGATGTTGTCCCAAATATGAGTTCACCTTCACAGGGTCCTTGCCCTGTTTTGCCCCGTGGAGATCAAGATATTTTGCTTAAGGTACCACATCTTTTTCTATGTAACGGTGAAATGTCAGCTATAAGTCTTGCATGTGTTAACCATGTATTGCAGCATGCTATATACATGATCATCATATCTAATCACTAGAATTTTATTTCATGTATAGTTGAGGATGGCCCAATTTCAGCAGCAGCAGCAGCAACAACAACAACAGCATAGTGGTAATCCACAGCAGTCGCAACAGCAGCAGCTTCCTCAGCACTCACTTTCTGGTCAGCAACCACAGAGTTCAAATCACAGTCTACAACAGGATAAAATTATGGGTAGTGGCACAGGAGATGGAAGCATGTCAAATTCTTTTCGTGGAAATGATCAGGTCTCTACTTTTCTGGTTTATACCATAGAAACTTCTATTTAGCAGCATAATCATGTGGCCCTTTTGTTCAGCTGCATAAACCCGTGTTTCTTTTGTTTTGTTGGCATAAACTTTTACTGTTAGAAAAACAGGTTCTTCTTGATGCTGTAGCACAATCAGAAAATATTAACTGATGAAGTAAGTGCAATATGATTTCTGAAAGGAAGTCTGTTCGACCAAGAAAAAATTGTATTTTGCTTAGAATCTTCTTGGTCATTTGTTGTTACCCGCACTAAGGAATCAAGTTAATGAACTAAGCTCTGAAGGCTTATCTTTTTGGAATATCAGCACTTCCGCCTCTCCTCTATTTTGCAAATGGCTGCCCCCCCCCCCTCCCACCCAAAAGTGAAAAATTGGCAACATTACAAAATTTTGTGTTGTGTTTATTGATAGAAGCTCTTGATCTCTTATGACTTGGAAGGGATCCATGGAAATCAATATTGGAGATTGTTATGCTCAGCTTCTGCTTCACAGGCTTGAAGTTATTAAGATTCCTAATAAGGTATTTCTTGTCTTTCAAGGCTTCAAAAAACCAGACTGGGAGGAAAAGAAAACACCCTGTTTCATCTTCGGGACCCGCCAACAGCTCAGGAACTGCAAACACCGCTGGACCTTCCCCAAGTTCTGCTCCTTCAACGCCATCAACTCACACACCTGGAGATGTGATTTCAATGCCTGTCTTACAACATAGTGGAAGTTCTTCAAAGCCATTGATGATGTTTGGAGCAGATAATAATGGCACTCTCACGTCGCCATCAAATCAATTGGTAAAGAAGTGCTTTATCTTGTGGCAGTGGATGAAATCATAATGGGTTGTCCCAGTCCTCATTGAATGTAATTTTGGCAGTGGGATGACAAAGATTTTGTGCAGGCTGATATGGATCGTTTTGAGGTTGATGGTTCTCTTGAAGATAATGTTGAATCGTTTTTATCTCAAGACGAGGTGGACCCTCGAGATGCAGTTGGTCGTGGTATGGATGTTAGTAAAGGTTAGTGAGGTCTACTTGGTTCCCTGGCTTAATATTTTGACCTGAATTTAGTGTGGTCTTGTACTGAGCAGGAGTTGTACTTGACACATTCTCCTTTTGTGTTTGAACTTTTAATTGTTGTGTAACTAATTGATATTTGATACAAGAAATCTATGATAACTAGTGTGTAATTGCCGTAATTCTTTCATCTTTGTAAGCCTTTCAATTTCTACCTCAAACCTTAACTTAGTTTTTGATACTTTGATCTCTGTAGGATGCCTCTAGTTCAGCCTAATCTCTGCCCCCATATAAAAAGAATTTAACATAAAGGAAAGAGAATGGTAGTTTTACAGAGAACAGTAAAAAAATTAGATTTTACCGAGATCACCAAAAAAGAATGTTCCATTTTGTGGTGCATTCACTTTCTAATATCTATGTATTTTTATGGTGCGTGTCTATTGTCCATGTTAAAAAAATATAAGGGATGTTGGGCATAACTCAACTCCAAAAGTAGGAGAGGATTACACAAGGCCATATAAAGAGACAATAATCCATTCCCTCAACCAATATGGGACTTACCCTCCCTGCGCGCCCAGGACTCACCAACTGGAGCGTGGACAACATAACAGGGGGACCCACATTGTGAAACACAACAACATGGTAGCTTTCTCTAATACCATGTTGAAGAAATGGATCTTGTGCTTGATCAAGCACCCGATGGGAGGATTTCGCTAGATTTGAGACCACAACCCCATTCTCTCAACCGATCTGGGACTTAACAGTTCATAACAGTTTATGAAATTGTTGTTATGCGGATCTGGTGTTGGTTATGAATATTTGTATTTTTAAGTCAATTTATGATGTTTCTTATTAGCAAAAAACATGAATGTTGTACACTCAAAGTCTATATGTATGATTTGTTAACTTGGAAATTTGTTGCTGCCTAGTTTATCTAGAATTATGCATTGGGGCATATTCTGACAGGAATAACCTTTAGTTGCAGGCTTCTCATTTAATGAAGTGAATGCTGTTCGGGCTAGTAGCAGTAAAGTTGTTTGTTGTCATTTCTCCTCTGATGGAAAATTGCTAGCTAGTGGTGGCCATGACAAAAAGGTTAGTCTAGAAGTATCCAAAATCTTGCCATGACAATGTCTTATTGTTATTGACTAATTATACTTGATGCCATAGTTCTTTTTTCATGGTTCTTAAAGAATAACTTGTACTTTTTTTTGTCCGTCTTCTCTTGCAGGCTGTTTTATGGTATACTGATACCTTAAAACAAAAAACAACACTTGAAGAGCACTCATCACTCATTACTGATGTTCGTTTCAGTCCAAGCATGGCAAGACTTGCAACATCTTCTTTTGACAAAACTGTCAGAGTTTGGGATGCGGACAATGTAAGCCAACAGAGTCTAGTGTTTGATGTTTTTTTTCTCCTTATTAGCATTTTTATGCTTTGGATTGAGATTTTCCATCCAAGTTGTTTCGTTGAGTGTGCTAAATATCTGTTTTGGAATGTCTTTAGTGCTTATAGGCTGAGACAGTTTGAGATCTCTCCTATATAACATATCAAAGGTATTGGTAAATTAAACAGAACGTTAAGAACAAATATCTTCGGCTTTCTAGAATATTTGGCTTGTCTTATGAGCTTTTGTTTGTCAATATTTTTTCATCTGATTTGCTGTCTGAGGTTTGGCGAAAGTTTATATTTGTTAATAAAGAGAGTAATATGTAATTGAATCTGGCGGAATACACTAGATTTGCTTTTATTATGGACCAAGAGCGGATGATTGATATTTTCATTACTCTGAGATGGGCCGTATGCATGCCGGATGTTGACACAAATCTGAATTGGCTTGTTTAGAATGGGTGGAAAACCTTGGCGACGGTCATTTTGTCAATTCAAATCCATTTGAATGATTACGGTAGAGGTTGTGGTAAAGTTGCATTGATGAACATCTCTAGTAGGATCATGGTGCAGTTACATAAATGACCAAATAAGAAAAGTAGCATAAAGACCATCTTGATTGTTCTTCTTGAAGTTTTCCTAATGTATCCTGTAATTATTTGTAGCCGGGCTACTCACTTCGGACTTTCACTGGGCATTCTGCTGGTGTAATGTCACTTGACTTCCATCCTAATAAAGAAGATCTCATCTGTTCTTGTGATGGTGATGGTGAAATAAGATACTGGAGTATTAACAATGGTAGCTGCACAAGGGTGTTCAAGGTAAAATTCTTCATCTACTATTAATGTGCAGTAGCACGGGGGATTGGGGACCTGATGCACAATTATATGATCCTCCATCTCTTCTGATTGTTATTTCATGCCTCGAGTAGGGTGGGACGGCTCAGGTGAGATTCCAGCCTCGCATTGGTAGATATCTCGCTGCTGCTGCCGAGAACGTTGTATCAATACTTGATGTGGAGACACAAGCTTGTCGGCATTCGTTAAAGGTTGGTGTTCCTTAATGACACATCAGTACTATTTAAGTTATTAACTTTATTATATTTTAGTGTTTCACCAATCTCTTTTGGAAGTTGAAATATGCTAATTCATCTCTGCAACTAGGAAAATAACTAAGATAATTAGAAGAAACATGAGATATTTAATCATTTATTAATTCTTTGTCCTACCTTCACAATATCAATAGTAACATATTCCAATATTACACTTAACGAAGATAGGATCACGTCTAATATATTTCCATGTAGGCTGAGAAAATGCATTCGTGCAGATGGCTTCATTGTCAGTTGTAAGGTTCCTTTAATTGCAGTGAGACTTCTGTTTCACTAGTCACCATTGCTTTATATCTAGCTTTTATTTCATGACAGAATTTTGGATTTTCGCACAGTTAATGAGAATAGGCACCTGCTACTTAACCTAATAAAGTACGACCTGACATAGAAAGAGTTGAGAGATGGAGGAGGTAGACATAGTAGGAGAGAATTTTGTATAAATATATTTTTCTTATGATTTTCTTCCAAGGCTGTTTGCATGCACTGATAGTTGTTGCCGTCGTATTTTTCTTTCTAGCTCTGTTTGTGTTTCCAGTGTTGTGCCTAACATATTGCTATTGTTTCTGTAGGGCCACACAAAACCAATCCATTCTGTCTGCTGGGATCCCTCAGGCGAGCTCCTGGCATCTGTTAGTGAAGACTCTGTCAGGGTTTGGACATTGAGATCGGGTAGTGAAGGTGACTGTCTACATGAGCTTAGTTCAAACGGCAACAAATTCCACTCGTGTGTTTTCCACCCTGCATACTCGTCATTGCTAGTTATCGGCTGTTACCAGGCAAGTCGTGTGCATTGTTTTTTGGACTCATCTAGAGATTATATGCACTTGGCAGCTTATTTTTGTGCTGTACATCAATCTCCTGTTGAAAAGAAAAAAAATGCTGGTAGACTAATCTCGCTGGAACATTGAATATTAAAAAAATTAACCATGAAATGTTGCATGATTTAAGTCTCTCTTAAAACGACAAATTTCCTGTTGCACCTTCACTATGTCAACATCTTGCTTCTTTCTTCATTTCTCTGTTTTTAAACTTTTTAATCTTACGCCTTCAATCACCTTCATTTTTGGGTCGGTAACTCTTCAAATCAGTTTGTTCATAGTTTTAGCATAGACTTTCTAAGACTCAGTTGACTCCACAGTCCCAAGTTCCGAGATGCCGTGTCATATTGTGTCCCCACTCTCCTCCTCCTGCGCCCTTTCCCTATGGATAATGAGTGAGGTGACTTGCTTTTATAACGATGACATCCGGGCCTTGTGCGCACCTCAACCTCCACTTGATACCTACTACCATCCATTAGTATAGGTACCAAATAACTGTGTCTCCAGACAGATGAGAAGGAAACTACTCTCAGCTCTCATCTATGTTGGTATTTGAATCCTGCGTCCCCATGGTTCAACTGAGGCCATCTCTCAGTTCACTAGATCTATAGTTTTTACAAATTCTAATGCATATGAATTGCATTTTGCAGTCTTTGGAGCTATGGAACATGAATGAGAACAAGACAATGACTCTCACAGGCCATGAAGGATTAATTGCTTCCTTGGCTGTATCGGGAGTCGCAGGTTTGGTTGCTTCAGCTAGTCATGACAAGTTTGTTAAGCTCTGGAAGTAATATAGTTCCATCCCATGGTTTCCTTTTGGAGCCCATGTTTTATGTCCACTGTAAAATATTTTATTGGTGTCTGAAGAGATACTTGTGTCTGTCTTTTCTAGCTTTAGGCCTTGTGTTCTGTTATTTTTTCCTCATTTATGCCTGGAAGATCCATGTACTAACCCCATCCCTTGCTCATCTTGACTACTAGTACTTAACTTTACCTTAAAACCTAAAAGAAGAAAATTTGCTGTTGAGTTTGATGCTATGTTTTTTTCCCCTCTCCACAAATGGTTATGTCAGTTAGAATGATAATGCCACTGAATGCAACACAAGAGTATTGGATAAGTTCTCCATTTGTATGCTTTAACAAGTGTTTGACATAATGCACACTCCTTCTGTCTACTTTTGTTTGTCATGTTTTCTTGTTTTTTTTAAAAAGTCAAACAATAAGAACTTTGATTAACGAACTAGCCGTCCTTTTCTTTTCTCCTTGTATAAAGTTTTGGCTAGCTCTTGTACTATCCAATTTTTTTTTTTTTTAAAGTCAAACAATAAGAACTTTGATTAACGAACTTGCGTCCTTTTCTTTTCTCCTTGTATAATGTTTTGGCTAGCTCTTGTACTATCCAAAATTGAACAAGTGTTCTATTTTGATTCCATATTGTTGTTTAGGCCAAATGGGCCTCTTGGTTTTTCTCTATTCATAAACAAATTTGGGGTATTCCCAATTTCTTATTCTTTATTTATATCTTGCAAAATGTGGGATACTAATTTTCTTTTCCTCTCCTGATTGATATTCATCTTGTTGATATATGGTTGGTTTACGCTTGAATTAAATATTTGCTCCTGTTCGGTCATAGATTTTGAAATTAAAAATTTGAAAAATCGGGTTATTGAACGTGTGGTTTTTTTTGGGGAAAAAAGGAATTGAAATTCCATGAGTGGAGTCCCAAAAATCCAATATACTTGAAAATATTTGAATATAAAATTTTCAAAATCTGACTTGAAATCCCACTTAGCTTCATTTTTTATTGCTTTTTTTTCTTTTTTGGGCATGTCTGTTACAAAGAAAAATGTTTCTTGAACTTATTTGTATCATCTCAAAAGTATTTATATATAATTTAGCAAAATAACAGGGTGATGGGTGAGAGGAAATAATGAACTTGACATGTCATTTATGAAATTTGTTTTTTCAATTTTTGGTAAAAAATTTAATTAAAGAACTTACTTTCCTAGACAAAATATATTTTTCGTACTAAATGCCCTTCGTTCCGGATTGTTTTCTTCTGAATTGGCATAATATGTTCGAGTAACATGTGTTAAAAAGCTCTTGTTTTTCTCCTTATTAACGACATCTATATAGTTAATTAAGATATATAAATAGAGAATTAGACATTGAATTTTCTTGGTAATTAAATATGGATAAATAGTTTAGGGTAACGAAAAACAGTTTTAATTTCTTTCAGTAGTCGATGACAAAAGTAGTATCATAATATCACAATCATAGAGTATAATTTTCATTTTAAAAATAATTATTTCATATGGAAATTGGGAAAATGTTATCCTACTTTTACTTGTTTGTGTTGCTGATGTAGGGTCCCACTAGGATTTTTGGATCATCAATGTCACAATCATATTAATCATCCTAGCTTAATTCTTCTAATCATTATTCTAATTAAATTCAACATGCCATGTGGTTTGGTTAAATCAAACAAAGCTTTTAAGTTAATCGAGTTTGAATAATTCACGAGAACAAATTATCTTACTATTTATGTTAATATATGTAATTTTAGTATAGGCAAAAGTATTCATTACCCCCATGTATTTGAAGCTTTTTATTCAGTGTACACCTAAACTTTATTTTGTTTCAATTACCCCCCTGAACTTGCTTATTCATCGAATACGTACACCTTTTCTGTCCACCTGGCATGGAAACTGAAATTAAACTCTACAAAGCGCGTGAGACAGCAATTTTTTGCCACATCATAAAGTTACAACGGTAATGTACGTGTTCAATGAATAAGCAAGTTCAGGGGGGTAATTGAAACAAAATAAAGTTTAGGTGTACACTGAATAAAAAGCTTCAAGTACAGGGGGTAATGAATACTTTTGCCTTTAGTATATCTAATTTAAATTTGTAACTTTCTGAACAGAGTAATTATTCTTATTTATGACATTGTTCATACCTGTTTTTTTTATGCTTTTTCTTTTATACAGATGATATTTTATTTTTGAAAATTTATTCAAATAAGATTCTGAAGTATCTGGCAATTGAATAAACAAATCATAAAACGACTTTTAACTCTAAGAATGATTTATATTAATTGTCGCATCAAAGTTTGTCATTACTTGAAGATCTTGGTTTCTCTATTATTTATATGTAATATGTATTATATTTTCCACCTTTTTCAATTAGTGTCTAAATACATCACTAGAAAAATCATAAAATGAATTAGCATGGACAAATTCTATCGCTTAAGAGAACTGTGATATAAATTCAAATAAATAATTTTCCTAATCAGATTAGAGATAAAATGAGTAGGATTTTAGATTGAAAAAAAATATGATTATTAGAGGATTTTAATAATTAGTTAGGGATTAATTAGTGTAAAATATAATTAACAAAAGAAAAGAATATAAAAAAATATAATTTCTAACACGATCTTATGTTAAAATTAAATACACCACATATTGTGAGAGTGGTGTTATGTGTTTGAAGGTGATACTAAATTTACTTTTAAATACTAATGATCTGTAATAGGTTATCATAGTAATTGAATCGTATAACTGACTCTTCGATATAAAACTTGATAGAAAATTTATGCCCTTCCCCAATAGTTTATACAATTAATGTTATACATGATGAGCCAAGAAAAAGTGCAATCTATCATATTGGAGCTGTTGATAAAAATAATTAATCATCTTATTGTTTTACTCTATAGCTAAGAAGAGCCAAGTAACCTTATATAGCCATCAAGCGGTCAGTGGGTGAAGCTGCTCTTTTTAAAATTAAAAATTTTTAATTTAAGCTTTCAATTTTTTTTTAGGTAGGGAGCGTTTTTCCCTAAATGGGATTCTAGGTAACGTGAATATAAAATAATCAAACTTTAATACAAATACCAAATATGTACAGAAACCGCTTGATGGCTATATAATCAAACTCAACTCAATGTACAGAGAAGAGAGCTAAAAATGAGAAAAATTGGGTGAGACTTCAGGACTTGCAACTGGAAAAACTCCTATCAACTAAGTATGATACACAACGCCAATTGGACTTTGGGGAACCTGAAATGGATTATCCACGCAATTGGGCATAACTTCATTTTCATGAACAGTTGGTGCTCAATGACAAGAAGTAAAGGCTTTTATTAATAATTGCAATTGCAATGCTGAGTGTATTAAATATGTAGTGTAAGACGAGAGTAGCAATAAACCTCTCATTGAAGAAGCTAAACCCACATCGTCTCTCATCAATGCTACAATCACATTTTGTGCAACCTTGCAAAAAAAAAAGACAAGACTCTTGTTTAATCAAAAATGGGGGGAAGTTGCTTTCTGGTTTTGCTTCTTCAAATCGTAGTTACTCAAGTTGTTGGTGTTGGTGTTGGCGTTGGCGTTGGTGTTGGTGTTGGACCTGGAGGTGTTTGGTTTGGTGGAGGGATCAACAGCCCAAACCCAGGAGCTGTCCCAAGTCAAAGTTCAGCATACACTGCTCTTCAAGCATGGAAATCTGCAATTACTGATGATCCATCGGGGATTTTGAAGAATTGGGTGGGTCCAAATGTGTGTAGTTACAAAGGAATTTTCTGCTCAAAGTCTCAAGATTACATGGGCAACCCAGTTGTTACAGGTATAGATCTCAATCATGCAAATCTTCAAGGCACTCTAGTGAAAGAAGTATCTTATTTAACAGACGTTTCTCTCATTCATCTCAATACCAACAGATTTTCAGGTATAATTCCACAAACATTCAGAGATCTGTCTTCACTCATTGAATTAGACCTTAGTAACAACCATTTCTCAGGTCCATTCCCTACTACAGTACTATTCATCCCAAATCTTCTTTATTTAGATCTCAGATTCAACAGTTTCACAGGCCCAATTCCCGAGGATCTGTTCAACAGAAAACTTGATGCTATTTTTCTTAATAATAACCAGTTTGATGGTGAACTACCTCAGAGTTTAGGGAATTCCCCTGCTTCAGTCATTAATTTTGCTAATAATAAGTTTACTGGCAACATTCCTTTTAGTTTAGGGTACATGGGTCCGAGAATTAAGGAGATTTTGTTCTTAAACAATGAGTTAAATGGTTGTATACCAGAAGGTGTGGAATTATGGACGGATTTGCAAGTATTAGATGTAAGTTTCAATTCACTAATGGGGCATTTGCCTGATACCCTTTCTTGTTTGAGTGGCATTGAGGTTCTCAACTTGGGACATAACAAGTTATCTGGAGATTTACCAGACTTGGTTTGTTCACTAAGAAACNCAGAAACCTTGTGAATCTGACTCTTGCTTACAATTTCTTCTCTGAGTTGAGCCACGATTGTGACAAACTTCCATTGAGAAATGTGGGTATTGATTTCTCATCCAACTGTATTCCAGGAAGACAAATGCAAAGGCCTCAACCTGAGTGCTCTGTCATTCCAGGTGGAACTCTTAGTTGCCTTAGAGTACCTGCAGTAAAGCCGCTTGTTTGTCGATGAAAAAATTACTATTTAGTAGGGCTCCAACGTGAACTAAAAAATAAAAAAAACTACTACAACTACTATTTTATTTATTTATGAGTGACAACAATTGAGCACTCTCATCAATGTTTTTGTTGTAAAGTTATGACTTGTACCTTTCAAATTTATTTCTCTTCCTTATTTATTTATGTTGGTTGCATTATGAATTGTAAATACTACTAGTATTAAATTAGGACACTTATGGGTTTCACCCTAGAAGAGGACCTCTAGCAATCATAATTCCTCATCTATATATAGTCGGCGATGAACTTTCTTTGTCTACGATCTAGATATATAACTTTTTGGAATGTAGGGTGTCTGTCATCTAACATGGAAAACTGTGATGACAACGAGGTGATGCGGCAGAGCGAGTTGAGCTTAACATGTAAAATTCTTAATTCGCTCTGTATAATAAATTCTTTTTCATTTTAAACCTGTCTCACCTCACGCCGTATGAATCTGCCTCAAATAATAGTTCTTTTTATGTTTTTTATTGTTAAATTTAATACTAAAATCAAATTTATAAAAAATAAAATTATTTTTTCCTTAAGTTATATTAATTTAACAGGATAGTGATTTTAAAAATTATTTTGTATAAGTCAATTGGGAAACATGTAAGAAATTATATTATTTTTTATTGAACCATTTTCAGTTTCTATCTTAAATATTTTAGTAGCTTTAAAGAAATTATCTTAATAAATAATGATACATCGCTATTATAACATGTAAAAAGTTCAAATTGAGTTTGATCCACATAAAATCACATATACCGCAACCCGATCCGCCCCACATTAGTTTTTAGAAAAACTCACTTCAACCCGCCCCTTCCCATATTAGTTTTAAAAAAGACTCACTTACCCTCTCCGCATCTCATCCGCCACACAACCTTAAACCCATCCACATTTTTTAATCTAGCGTTATATTATATTTAAGAATTAGGGCCCGTTTGGATTGACTTAAAAAAATAGTTTTTAAGTCAAAAATAAAAAAATATTCTACAATGACTTTTAAAAAAAAAAAAGTAGGGGGAGACCTACTTTTGGTTCCTGACTTATTTTAAGTCATTTTTTACTTTATCAAACACTTTGTAACTTATTTTAAGTTATTTTTAAATTATTTTTTTTATTTACCAAACACTTTTAGGTTTCAAAAACTTAATTAAAAGTAGATTCAAATAATTTTTAAGTTAATCCAAACGGAGTGTCCTAGGATGAATTTGTAGTAGTGTTGAGGGATACTGTTGGAATGCTTTCGTTTATTGTCCATATCTTGAAAGGGAAATAACACAAACCAATGACAAAATGGTTGAAGTTCATGCTAAATATACAAAATAAAATAAAAACATGCTAAGTGTTATATAAGGAAGAGTCACTCCTAAGTCCTATCTTCACTTGTCATGTTGATCATTTATTGTGTTTGAGCATTCAACAACATAGAGGACCATATGTTAAACCTTTCGTAATATGGAAAGAAAAGCAGTGATGAATTTAGTATCAAGCGGATTTAAATATAAAGAAGAAAATTCACAAAAATGAAAAACTAAAAAATTAATGGCGATTGCGAACCTAAAATTTTTATCAAGCGGTTGAAGAAGAAAATAGAAAAAAGAAACCAAAAAATTAGTGTGTTGTTGTCTGGTTTTGAACTCGAGCACTTCCAAAAATAATGTTTTTCAAAATTAAAAAAAAATATAATTTTTTTAATAAGTCGCTGCTTTTGCAGCGACTTACATTTAACTTCTTTTTTTTTGCTTTACACTTAAATTTTTTTTTTTTTTGAAAACTTAAATTAATCGGCTAATTTTTTTTGCAGCGATTTAATTAGATTTTCAAAAGAAATATATAAATTAAGTGTAAATCGCTGCCTTTACAGAGATTTGATTTTTTTTTAAAAAAATAATTAATATCGCTGTCAATGATTTTTTTTTTTTTAAAAATTGAATCAATTTTTTTTAAATAAAGCAAAAAATAAAAATAAATAAAAATTTAAAATTTTAATGGAAGTCGCTGCAGAAGCAGAGACTTATAAAAAAAAAATTATTTTATTTTGAAAATCGCTCCGTGTGGAGCGATTGTTTAATTTTTATTTTTTTATTTTTAAAAAAGCAAATTTAGGAAATCGCTGCTATTGCAGCGATTTTGCTTTTTCAGACGGCCATAGTCGCTACATCGTGAGCGATTTTACCGTTTTGGTTTTAAAAAAAAATTGATATGCCCTTTGGAATTTTTGGACAATTTTTTTTTACCCTTTTAACTCCACACTCTCTTTTGTTCCTTTCCACTATATGTATGTTGTTTGAAAGGAAATTTTGGCGTAATCAGTAAAATTATCTTTTATAATTATAAGATTTTTATTATTTATTTATTTTTGGGTAAATTATGTAAATTCATACTTTTAATATGAAATTATAATCTTTCCCTACTAAATTATTAATTACATTAATTTCTTAAAAATTGAAAAATTCGAATATAATAATTGAAGCCCGAATACATTAATATGTAGCTCGAATACATTAAATTATGTCTCGAATACATTAATATGTAACTCGGATACATTGAAAACTAATTCAGATACATAATATGTAGCTCGGAAACATTAAATACTGATTCGAATACATTAATATGTAGCCGGATACATGAAATACTGACTCAGATACATTAATATGCAGTTCGGTTACATTAAAAAAAAAGAGATTTAGAGATTTTAAAAAGTAATAGGGGATAATGGAAATAAGTGAAATAAAAGGAGCGTATTTCTGTAATTTTCTCAAAAAGTATCATTCCCAATTTCTTGTTCGAATCTACTCGAGGTAATGAGTTTTGATCTGTTTTTGTGTTTTTTTTTTTTTGCTCAAACTTTGAATCGGTTGTTAATTTAAAATTTATGATACATTATTGATAAATTAATGTTATCATATTGTAATATATCATCATGTAATTTAATTTTTGATTCTTAAAACCCCAATTTTTTCATTATGTTCTTAATCAATCAGAACATGAATGATACGTCTAATAAACTTCACGATGTATCAGTACTAACATAGCATATACTTGATATGACTTTATGTTACATAAAATGTAGTTGTCATATTAACAGTTGATTTACTTACAATAATGCTAGATTATCATGATTTCAGAGCTACAAACAAATAAAGGCAAAAATAACAATACCATTTCAAAAATTGTAGCATGAAAGTCACGATAGTTCAATACGACTTCATATTATATTTTAATATAGTTATCACGTTGAACCACTAACAATTATGTCGAATCATCGTGACTTTAAAGTTACAAACAAGGAAGGAAAAGAACACAATCAAATTCAGTTGATTGCCTACATGAACTGTCGATTCTTCATTTTTTTTTTAAAAAAAAAATATACGAAAACAAGAATCAAATATTAAAGTACAACACAATTAGTTCATTGGGCCTTATCTGGCCCAAATTCCTTTCTTTGTGCTCTTTTTAGAGATCTCATCTCAACTCTTTTTTTCTTTAATTTATTGTTTGCCTTAACCTATGAACCTAATTTATTTATTTTTTTTAAAGAAATGACATTTCTTATGTTCCATTTGAATTATCACCCATATTCAACAAGACTAAAGAAACAAAAATATATATTATTTAAAAATTACGTAAAATTGACTGACTTTTTACTAGTATAAAAAAAAAAAAAAAGCAATAAAGAAATTGGACCAAAAGTCTTGTGAAGTTTCTAACATCCTTCCTACCAACTTCCTTCGTAATTTTTATTTATTAATCAAAATCCATATATTGATCTCTTTAATTTATATCGAATATTTTGATATCGAAAAGTTCTTTCATCTCGAAATCTGAAAAATATTCACTTTGTTATATCATATTACTAGTAAAAAATGGCAGGTATGCTAGCTGGTGTTGAATGTGCTAGAAGAAGAAAATTTCATAAAAATAATGGAATGTTAGATTCTTCATATAATATATCTTCATCCACAAGAAGATCTTTTCTTTGTCTATACACAAGTAGCCATGAACATAACCTTACATCAAGATTATCCAAGGTACAATTCGTTGAAAAATTATTTATATATATTTTTTGCTTGATTAGATTATATGTACTTGTACAAATGAATCTTCAATGTAATTGAATTCATTACTTTCATCTCGAATACATAATAATTATTCTGAATCTATCACCTTTAGATATTGAATTCACCTATATTATTGATCTATCAATTTTTTTTTAATTGAATTATGATATTAATTTTTTTTTTTTTTTGAATGAATAGGAAAGAAATGCAACAAGCCAAGAATATGAAGATGAGAAATTAGGTGAAGTTGCAAGAGAAGCCAAACAAAGATTGGATGAGAGGCTCAGTTCCCAATGGAAATCACAAAATAAGAGGTAATAAATCTTAGATCCAAATTACTCATTTTTTTCCTTATTGGCGCATGTTAGTAGGACTTCATTCTTCATGCTAACTTGTACCCCCCACCTTATCCCTAAAATGAATGTGAAAATTCAGATAATTGGTTAAAATAAATAAATAACAGATCGAAATAGTAGGGATGACCCATTCCAACCCCAACTACTAACCCAACTAACATGAAAAATATATCTAAAGTAAAATCATATGATCAAATCCTTAATAAAATAAACAAAATAAAGATTGAAATTGTCGAAATGACCTATTCTAACCCCAACCCCTAACACAACTAACATAGAAATATATCTAAAGTAAAATCATATGATTCAAATCCCTCATAAAATGAACAAAACAAAGATCGAGATTGTCGAAATGAGATATTCCGACCCCCCTCCCCACCACCAACCCAACATGGGGTACCTCATTTTCTCTCCTTTATCCTCATGATGTTTGCTTTAATCTTGACCTCAACTTCATTTTGTTGGCGCACATTAGCATAACCTCATTCTTCTTGCTAACATGCGCACCCTACCCTACCCACCCACCCAACCCACACCCACCTAGGATTCCTCATTTCTATTATTTCTTTGACCATTTTATCCTCATGATGCTGACTGTGTTTTTTATTTTTATTTTGTTGGTGTAATTGAATTCAGGGTTGCCAAGGGATCCAAAAGTCTAGGGCAATGGAGGGGCCTGATTAGCTGACAAATGGTTTGACCAATATTCAAGTTGTAGTTGAGAAAGAAAAGGCTATTTTTAATACACCAAGGGGTCGTTTCGTTACTGTATAAGACACATTTTATTTATGTATAAATCGTATTTTTGCTTTTTAAGAGTGCTCTTAGTGGACTTGCTAGTAGTGTATAAGATTTCTTGTAATGAAGCTAATTGACTTGGTAATATGTATTTGAGAAAAGTATACGGGGGCCAGTTTTTGCCATGCAATATGGTATCATGATATGAAATTATGACATGAAATTAAAGTTTTGTTTGGATATACTATGGAATGTTGATGTTGTATATTTTCTCATAAATATAAAAATCTCATAAGTTCTAAAACTATTAAAATAGTCCCAATTGGTTATTTAATCTTATCAAATAAACAAAAAATTATAAAATCGCATGATAAATTATTACAAAACTATTTGTTCTCTACTTAAATAATTGTTTCAATCTAACTTTCACTTCTCATTAATATATTTGAGTAAAAATGAAACACCTTTTACGGGCTCTTCAAGATTTAATTACTCAACAATCGTGAAGTGTGAGTTAAAGTGACTATATATTGGTGAGAATAATAAATTTTATGTTGGTGAGAATTAATAAATTTTTAAAAGTAATGATGTGATTATAAATTTTATTTACATATGAAATAAATGGTTAGTAGATATAAATATGGGGTTGTTTGAACAAAA
Source organism: Solanum pennellii (assembly GCF_001406875.1). NCBI lineage: Eukaryota > Viridiplantae > Streptophyta > Magnoliopsida > Solanales > Solanaceae > Solanum > Solanum pennellii. The sequence continues at coordinate 51,476,586 of NC_028642.1, read as the reverse complement.
TATAAACTCGTGAATCAATTTTTGTATTAAAATATCTCAAATCATGATATGATATTCGCATGGATTCCATATCATGTTTTTTGGAGAACATGAGATCACATCTGATGATATGGAATCAACTATGTGTAATTCCAAAAAATTAAAATGTTGATTGGGAATATAGAATATATTAGTTTAATTCCTAATTATAAAGTCAAATATTAAAAAACTCTTTAATAATGCAATTAGAAAACTATTTTTATTCAGAACTCCCTCTCACCGGCCTGAAACATATATAAATCATGAATTCTTCAGAGCGGGACGACAGACCAAGTGTACGGAGACCGTTGAAGAAGTGCCTCAACGATACATCTCTATCTATCTATAGATAGCCTTATCTTCATATTTTATTAAATACGAGTAATTGTTTTTAGTGTATATTCTTAAAAGACATTAAACGTTTAATTTTACATAGTAATATTATTATTTATATAAGAATAAATTAATTCTAGCTAATAAGAGGTTAGTCATTTGCTTTCAATACATTATTTGATATTATTGTAAAAACTTTATCTATTAATATGAAAGATTTGAGTTGTTTAATTGAAAGTTCTAAAATATTTCTGATAAGTAGTACATAATTTTCTTTTGAAAAAAATAATTTTTCCTTACGTTCTTTTATTTATAATGTTCAATATCATTTCTAATAAAAATAGATACAACTTTTAAAACTTTTAGCTTTTAAGTCAATACCAAAAGTTAATATAAACAAATTCTAGCTAGCATTACCTTGTCTCTAACCAGAACAAACCGAAAACCTTAGGTTTGGGCATAATAACAGTAACAAAAACAACAATTGTCTTAGCTTCTTTTTCAAGTTACATGTTTTACCTTTCTTTTACAATTTTTCTTATCAGAAATTTGACTCTTAATTCAGATCAAGTTAGTATTTTCTTCCCCTTAAATTAAATATTTCAGAATCCTAGAAGATTTGAAAAATTTGAGATTTTTTAAAAAAGATAAAAGTTAAAGAAATTCAAATGAATCTTCAAACAAGAAGACACTAAATCTAACAAAAACAGATTATTAAATGTTTCCATCGCCAAACAATCTTGTTTCGCACAATATAATATACTTGGTACTGTTCCTTTTTCATGATTTAACTTCTAACTTCATTAACATTTTCAATATTTATTAGAAAATGGTGATAAGAATAATAATATTTATCAAATTTTGAATGCAATTGAAGAAACCTTACCCCAGAACACGAACCAGGTTCGTGTAAGTTGCTTTTAAGTAAAGACAGAGTAAAGACACAAACACTTACTGAATTAAAAACCTTCCTCACTCAAGGAAGGAAAAACCTCGTTTTATTAATTCAACTATAAGATTTTGTGATTACAACTCAATAATCAAAAAGTCTTATCTCTACTACTCCCTCGATTGACTCCAATCGATCTCTCCAAAAGGCCAAACCCACCTTTTGTTACAACCCTCACTGAAACTCAACCCTACAAAGAGCCAAACCCACCCTTTGTACAAATCTCTCAAGACTCAACTCCCAAAAAGTCAAACCCACTTCTTGTTACAAATCTAGGAATTATTACAACTCAATAATAAAC
>NC_028642.1:51465813-51469244 GCF_001406875.1 Solanum pennellii | reverse complement strand
GAAAATACTACTCTCAAGATGATATATTTCGTGAATATGCAATACCTATCGTTCTGGCTTTGCTGGAAAAATTCTCTCGATTTTTGTGATTGCAAAGACATTTTTTTCTTTCAACTTCTTGATCCTTTTATAGATTTGATTTGCCTTCAACTTCTACAAGGAAAGGAATTACAAATCCTTTTCCTTCTTGAACTTGTCTATATTTACGTCTTTCCTTATTTGACTTGAATTGTAATTTCTTTATTTCTTTCCTTCTTTGACTTGAATTGCTACTTTTTTATTTCTTTCCTTCTTTGACTTGAATTGCTACTTTTTTTTATTTCTTTCCTTCTTTATTTATTTCCATATTTGTTTCCTTCTTTTCCTTCTTTACAATTCTGCACTTTTTCTTCTTTTCTTCAATACTTTTTCTTCTTTGTCGCAACTCTCATAATTGTATACATACGACACCATGCCTTCACTTTATCAATCATCAAAACTACTTTATTTGTTCTCCTACTTCTCAACAGCAATAAACATGCCTCTGCACAAAATATTCTCCATAGTTCGAGACAATGTCTCAATCTGGCAATTGGTGGGAGAGCGGAGTTCGAGAATATTGTTAAACGCCAAAGAATATAGTATATTGAATCTTAGCACATTATGTAATACCATAAAAGTTGCTTATCATATATACTATGTTGATTATTATTTTTTAATTTCAATCAATATTTGTAGACTTTGAAACAAGAATTAGTGGTTTTTGTCTTTTTGATCCATACTTATTAATTTAAGGTGATATTTTTAATTCTTGAATACTAATTATTTTTAATATATATTTTTAAAAATATCAAACGTCACATAATAATAGTATTATTCATAGAAGTACAAATTAGTTCTAGTTAACAAAAGGTTAAACATTTGATTACAATGCATTACTTTGCATGATGTAAAAATTTTATCGATTAATATGAAGATTTAATAACATTATTATTTATAAAAGTATGGATTAATTCTAGTTAACTAGAGGCTAGTCATTTGTTTGCAATATATCAACTTGGATGTTGGTGTAAAAACTTTATCTATTAATATGAAGATTTGAATTGTTTGATTAAAACTTTTAAAATATTTATGATAAAAAAAAATAGATAAGCTTTTTTAAAATAAATTAATAAATTTTGTATATTTTATTTATAAGGTTCAATATTATTTCTCATAAAAAGTATATAGGATTTCTAACTCATGGATTTTTAGTTTTTAAATCAAAAATCAATTCAAACAAATTCTAACTAGCCTTACATTTTAATTTTAAGGGAACTTAAATATTCTAAATAAATAAATAAAATATACACTTATTACTCTACTTAATTAAAGCGTAAAAAAAATCTCTAACCAGAACAAAATGAGTGTAGATAATATTAACAAACCGGTAAAGGTAATAGGCTAATAGCACTAAGAAAAACAATTGCCATCTCAAATTTACATATTTTACCTTTATTTCAAAATTTTCCTTACCGGAAATTTGGGATTCTTAAGTTACCATTTTTGCCCTTATTTTGGAAAGTTGAGATTCTCATTTCTTTAAAAGCATTGTAGAGTTGGATCAATTGGTCACATATCCTAAATTTCTTCACTTAATAACTTTCTATTGAGCAATATTCAAAGTTGTTGAAAATGGAGAATTTACTAACCTTATAATCTAGTGTATGTATTAATAAAATCTATCTGGCGTTTCACTTTCTTGGGCTTGAAAGAAGTTCGCTTAAATTGAAATGAGGGAAATTTACGAATACAATATTGTTCAGCTGCCTAGTTTATCAACATGAACAAAATATATCAATGTATATGTTATGTATATTTATATATAGTATACATATTTTATACACTTTGAACATATTTAGTAAATTAGTTGGTCGAATAATTTAGGGTCGTAATTATTTCAGAAACGAACATAAATAACTGTCCAACAAAAAAATAGTAGTCAATAAATATATAAAAAAGATTATATTAGTAATATATACATAAAATATTTTTTTTAATCTATTAGCTAATAATACAAGGGAAACTTTTGCAAATAGTTGTTATAATAAACTTAATTATGCTCCATAGTTGTAGTTTACATATTTATGGATTGTCGCTACAGTTTAAGCTGCCTCATTTGTATAATTTGGAGGTTTGTATAATTCATCGGGTACATTTGTAAAATTCAATTATTTTTGTGTAACCTCAAAATATCGAATTGATACAATTTACAAACATAAAAAATGTAAATAGTTATACAATTATTTTATACAAATTTTGAATTATACAAAAGTTATACAAATTATATCATACAAATCTAAATTATACAACGTTCGAATTATACAAAACTAAAAAAGGTGAGCCGCGTAATTATAACTAAAAGTAAGTCATAAACTATAATTAAAACAAACTATAACTAATTAACTAGTATATATTTATAAGCGTAATTTTCCCTAAATACAATTATTTTAGGCCGGGTGGCCTAACATGTAACTTGTCCAAAAAAACAAGGATTAATTACATGAATATACAACTTAAGTTTACATATCCTCCATATTTCCCTTCTTTTTTTAAAAATTACTAAAATTCCTATTTTTTAATAAATTTAATCTAACAGATATATTATTAAATTAGAATCCTAATTAATACAAACCAATTAAATCTTACCCCTAATTATACTCTTTATTTTCCCCAAATAAAATACCCATTTACACGACTCCCATAATTAATACTAACCCCTAATTTGACTCTTTCTTTTCCCCAAATAGAGAACCCTTTTACACCACTCCCACTAACTGTTCATCTTCTTAATTTTGAAAATCAAAATCTCTTTATTCCGTCCGTACGACTTCCTCTAGGCTGTCCGTCATTTTTCTCTACCTGTCCGCCTTTGAAAATCAAAGTTGTGCTCTCCGTCCGTACGCCTTCGTCTAATCTGTCCGCCATCTCTGTCCGCCATCTCGGTCCGCCATTTTTTCCAACAATGGATAACCAAAGTTCGAAGAATCATAAAACACAAAAAGAGGCACATGCAAAGACACCCAAGAAGAGGGGTAGAAAGCTTGCAATGGCCATATCCAGACCTCCACTGCACGTATTTCGATTTTATTTATTTTTTTTAATTTTTTTTGTCACATGCAATGACTTTTTGTATTATCAGAAAAAATATTTTTATATTTTTTAGATTATTTATCTGATTCAGAAAATACTATTTTTTTTGTACATGTTGTTTATTAAGTATGAATAATGTATAAATAAGTTGAAATTCAATTTTTTTTTATGTAAATCAAAACCCAGTTGCACATCCTCTTGGTTGTCACCTCCTTTTGGGGTTTATGCTTAATAGATCTTTAATAAGAATATAATTTTAATTTCCTGTATCAATTATATTTTTTAGATTATTTATCTGATTCAGAAAATACTATTTTTTT
>NC_028642.1:51457470-51463096 GCF_001406875.1 Solanum pennellii | reverse complement strand
TATACAATTTGAATTTGTATAAAATGAGAAAGAGAGAAAGACAAAAGAGACTTGACAAGGAATATACAATTGAATCGAATTGTATAAAACGAGAAAGAGAGAAATTAGATACAATTCGAAAATTGTATAAAACGAGAAAAAGAGAAAGGCAAAAGAAACTAGGCAGGGGAGTATTTTTATTGTATAATTATAAGTGTATAGGACGAAAATATATGTACTTGCATGTGTATATACAATTTTCTCACGCTTTATACAAACAGAAACGCAATTTATACATTTTGCTTCTGTTTGTATAAGTGAAAAAGGCGAGGGTGGCGAGCGAGATTTGGGAGAGTAGCGAGCGAGATCTGGAAGAGGGGAGAGAGGGGAACAAAAATATATGTATTTATACAATTTTCTCTGCTTTATACAATTAGAAACAATTTTTATACACTTGTGTTTGTATAAAAAGTGAGGAAGCGAGCGAGAGATTGGAGGAGAGTGGCGAGCGAGATATTTGGGAGAGAGGCACCTGGCAATTTTTGCAAACGTTTGCTATGGAGCACAATTAAATCAAACCCTAGCTACTCCATTTATTTTAGATTATTAATTTGCTATTATATACAATTTTCTTAAAAAAATTATGAAAAAAGTAATGTTCCGCCAAAAAAATTTCTTCGGTCCAAAGTCGCCATCTTGATTAGCTCAGCTCCAACGTTTTGTTAGGTTCTACTATTATGTCATGCGCGTGTGGTTGGAAACAAGTTATTTTAGGATTAATTATTTAGAAATAAGTTATCTTGTGTTAAGTTATTTTACCATGTATATTATAAAATTTATCTCATTATTATATTATAAATGGTGAAATAAATAATTACACCACTGTCTATTACCGCCAACCAAATACAGAAGCATTTTATCCTTAAAATTATTATACCGCATATCTCACATCAACGACTCCCAGGTATTTTTTTGGGTATAAATGTGTACAACTGAAGTTGTGAATAGTAGGGCCATTGAAAATATATTCAAAGATCCTTTTGTCATGCTGAGACAAACAATGAAAACTTAAAAGGGGGTATGATTAAAGGTAGGAATGAAAAGGAAAATAATTATGAAACTTTTGAACTAATACGTACACAACATGATACAACAAAAGTTTTAACGTCAAAATCCATCAAATGTTTTCATGATTTTTTCATAAAAGGAAAAAGGAAATGTCTAACTTTAGCCATCAGCTACTTCAACTCTCAAGTACTTTACTTCAGTCCCAGTACTGAAAGACGTGACTTCAGGAGTGGATTTCGGAAGGAAAGACTTCGTTTACTTCCTGCAAATTGCTTATGTAAGAACTAGTAGAAAGAAAGGGGCGTTCCGCCACTTGACTGTAAGGAAAGGAATTTGGAATGACCAGAAGAATTGTGTGAAATAAGTGAATTTATCCAGTTGAGGCATTCTTGATTGATTGATACAAAAAGATTAATGGTAAACCTGCATGCATAATGATTTCCAATGTACTAATAATTACTTTCACTTTTAGTTTCTACTTTATATCTTCTCCCTCTCAAAGTCATTTATTGATTGATCTTCATCCAAATATGGAAAGTGATCAGTCAAACTATGAAGTGATCAAAACAAATCAGGACTTCTTTTCTCTTTCCAAACAATTGTCCTCTCTTGATTATTTCAGGTGATTCATTTAATAATAAATTTATAATTTCTCACGATAAAATAAACTTAAAAAATTGGTTAAATAGTTGTTTATTTTATTTAACTACAAAAAACATGAGTATAAAAAAATTTAAAAAGACGAAAACAACAATCCTAAAGAGACTATCCTATTTCCCACGAAGAATCTATCCATTTTATTATATTTATTATTGGGTAAATCACATAAATATGCTATATTATAAAAAATATTTACCATCTATGTCACCATATTTTTCTAACTAAATATAACATTTTCTTTGAATAAAAAAAATTGTACAGTTATCACCTTTTTCTTTACCATTTTTCCTCTTCTTCTTTTCACTCTTTTGCTTCTTGTCTCTTTCTTTCTTTTCTCTTCTGCTTTTTCGTCTTTCTCTTTTTTTCTTTTTTTGCTATTCTTTTACTTCTTCGTCTCTTTCTCTAGCTTTATTTATGTTCCTCCTCTTTTTTTTTTAATTCTTCTTCTTATTTGAGTTTTTCATCTAAATAACCATCCTCAGATCAATTTATGTCCATATGTCACTATTTTTATTCAAAAATAAGATGAAAGGAGGAATAGAAAGACCAAAACTTGTACAAAATTACATTTTTAACCAGAAATTTTAAATCATTAAAATTACAGAAGCAAGATCTCATCATTGATGGTCATTATAAAGTTTCAAAGTTTGAATTCATCATTTGAATTTTACGAATTCGTGATTAGTTTGGATAGGTAGTTCCTACAAATAATTGAAAATGTCGTTTGAAATTTATATCTCATTTTTAAGAGGATTTGGTTTAGTTTATAATTGATTTTAGGAGACTTAACTTAAAATTTGAAAAAAGTGAAGTTTATAGAACTATATCGTAATTATATTAAAATTGTATTAGATATGTTTCATAATTATATTAAAATCATGAACAATACATTTATAATACATATTACAAACTTCACTCCTTTTTTTATAGTGATATCAACCAAAATAATTTAAGTAAAAAACTTGTAATACAAATCCAAAAATTCATATTGTAGTATACTGGGGCAAAAGTCGTTTGTTTATTCATTCGGTCTCTCATCTCAAAGCTCAAAATCAACCCCATCATCTAAAGTCAATAAAAAAAAAGTCTTTGCATCAACCCTTGATATGTCGAGTATAAGTTGGTTAAGGGTAGGTAAAAATCCTGAATGGGCACCATAAGACAAATGTGAGTAAAAAGAAATAAAAATGAGAGAGTCTTATTGGTGAAAACCCTAAGTGGGCACCGTAAGGCGAAAAGGAGTTGAATATAAGAGAGTCTTATTGGTGAAAATTCTGACATGCACCATAAGGCAGACGTGAGCCGGAGCAATTAACATGATAGAGTTTTAGCGGCAAAGACCTTCGTGAATATCACAAAGTGTATAAGGGTTCAAATTATTTATGGCTTCATTAAGTGTCTGGATTCCACATTAAGATTGAATAATCAATAATGGTTGATGAATAGATTGGATAGCCAAGTCTGGAAATCAATTCAAATTGCATGGCATGATCAGTAGACTCGGCTCCCACACTCAGATAAGTTTTTCTTTCTTCTTCTTACCAAAAAAAAAAAGTCTTCATCGAATCTTTTCTTTTATCCTCATATAGTTCGTAATTTTCTTATACTTTTTTTTCTTTCGTCATTTTTTTGGTATGTATTTGAGTCGAGTCTTTGTCAAAAAACTAGGAAGGAATTTCAAGACTCGCTACCAAGTCTCTAAACGGTGCTAGGCAAAGCATCAGGCTACTGAGTTAATCTGTCTTCAAGTGTTGAATTCGAAAATTCTCTGATCCTATGAAGGCTAAACAATGAGTGTTGTGAGATAAAGACATAGGATTTAGATCCCCAAATAAGCAAATGTGGATGAAAGTACAATCAATCAATAAGAAGTATTGACCGTTGGAAACAACCAAAGCATCATAAGTGTTTGAGCCGCCCTTGTCGAAAGATGGAACCACAAACCAACCACCACCTTTTCAAACTCACAAATTTTCTTTGTTGAAGCAGGGACACAAGTTGTTTCAAGATTGAGGATTCGAGGAACCTAGATGATCAACCTAGTCTGCAGCGAGCGAAATGGAAACCCTACAATAAAGACTTGTGGAATATTATATGAAAGTTGGCTAATATATATCAAAATAGCAATTACTTGACTGTTGGAATATTCATTTTATTTATTATTATTATTAGTATTATTATTATTTTTCTCTTTGAAGGAACTGCCAAATAATGAAGATAGCATTCACAATGTTTCGTTGGTATTATTAGTTTGTTGAAGATTTTATTAGCAGGACCCTCCTGGATAATGGGATTAACAGGACCCTCCTGGATAATGGGATTAACAGGACCCTCCTGGATAATGGATTAGCAGGACCCTCCTGGATAATGGATTAGCAGGACCCTCCTGGATAATGGGACTAATAGGACCCTCCTGGATAATGGGATTAGCAGGACCCTCCTGGATAAGGGGACTAACAGGACCCTCCTAGATAATGGGATCAACAGGACCCTCCTGGATAATGGGATCAACAGGACCCTCCTGGATAATGGGACTAGCAGGACCATCCTGGATAATGGGATTAGCAGGACCCTCCTGGATAATGGGACTAACAGGACCCTCCTGGATAATGGGACTAACAGGACCCTCCTGGATAATAGGATTAGCAGGATCCTCCTGGATAATGGGATTAGCAGGACCCTCCTGGATAAGGGACTAGCAGGACCCTCCTGAATAATGGGACTAGCAGGACCCTCCTGGATAATGGGACTAGCAGGACCCTCCTGGATAATGGGACTAACAGAGCCCTCCTTGATAATGGGATTAGCAGGACCCTCCTGGATAATGGAACTAGCAGGACCCTCCTGAATAATGGGATTAGATTACTTTCTCATAGGATAAACACTTACTAGTCTAGATTTTTAGTTTTATATTCTCCTAAAATAAACACTTCCTAGTCGGAGTTTATGTTTTATATTTATATTTGCTAATAACTCACAAAAAATTTTCCCAGTGAAAACTGGGGCAAAAATTTTATTTATTTATTTTTCATTTTTTTGTTTGTGGTGGTTCTCAGGTTTTCTCAAGCGAGACCTGGATTTGAAATTCAAGAACAAAGTTTCAAATTTTTTTAGAATAATCAATTCCATGATGGTTAGAATTAGCTTCTTCAATGCATGTAGCAGCCTGACTTCCACACATCTTTTACTAGTCAACTTTTGATTAAGAAAACACGCATTCATTCAAGAGCATTTTTCAAGTTGTCATTTTGAAGAATGTCAAAAGTTCCGTCTAAGTGGCAAGTTCAGCCTCCATTTCAATTCTAAGTTAAGATATTCACTCAAAAATCAAGGTGATATCTTAAAGTCAAAATTCAAGAAAAGCTGTGTGGATAGAAGTTTGTACATTTGTTTTTCTTTTGACTAATAGTTTTCAATTTTTATGTAAGGATAAGAGCCGCGATCTGGAGCCTCGATGGAACCTCACTTAACTTCCAACTCATCACTTTATCTCCTCGAACTACAAGTGGCATGATTCCCTTATCACCCGGGATATGTAGGATGTCCAAACAAGGACTCGGTCGCACAAATTTTGGTCTTTCAAATAAGAGTTCGGTCAAAACTTGTCACTTTGTCTACTTCTTTGTCTGAAAAACTCTTCGTGTTTCCAGTCAAAGAGGGGCAAACTGTAGACACGTAATTTGACTGAATTTAAGTTTAACACCAATTTTTAGAGCATAAATAATTTTATAATATATTTTGACTTTTTTTTAATTATTTTCATTAAGTTTATTTAAAAGATATAAGAATAAACAACATAAATATAATTTTTATTAGATAAGTTTATTTTGATTGTTAAAAAAAGATATATATATATATATATATATATATATATATATATTTCATATATTATTTAAATAAACTAATATTTCTTAATTAT
>NC_028642.1:51405375-51456343 GCF_001406875.1 Solanum pennellii | reverse complement strand
AATATCATGTTATACAAGCATTGATTGCAATATATTGAAGTTGTCAAATTTCACATGTGGTTAAACCGTTATGTTTTTATATGAAGTTTGTTCAAATATTTCATATCAACTTTATGTTTAGATCCCTTATATAGTTATATTTTGTGTGAAATTGCTATAACAAACCGTAGTTTATTTCATATTAAATAACTCATAGTTTATTTCATGCTTAAGTAAAATTATTGTCTAAGTCTATTCTTATTTTTCATGTTTAGTTTTTAATGATAATATGTATAGTTATTATGATTCTAATGATAATATGCATAGTTATCCAAATTTTTATATTCATGTCTTACTAATTCGAATGAATTCTTTGTTTGGTTGTGTTTAGAAATGTATTAAATTATATTTTATATTATATTATGTGTGTTGTCTTACATTATTATTTTTAGATTCTATTAAAAATAATAATAATAAACTTGTTAGGATAAGGAGAGGATAATAAATTGAAAGAAAAAAGAAAAAAAATAATAATAACAATAAAAATGGAATAAGGAAAAGAGGTAGAATACGTGAATAAAAGAAGAAGAAAAGAAATAGTGATGAAAGAACATCTGAATCAGAAAAAGAATAATAGAAAAAAAAAATAAAAAAAAGGTATGATTAAAAGAATGGAGAAAATGTACAGGAAAAAATAAATTTAATAAAAAATACTGCAAAAAATGAAAAGAAACAAAAAGTATAGTGTTTAAAAAAAAAAAATATTTTAGTATGATCAATTAAAAAAAACACAATTATTTTTTTTAAAAAAAGGGTAAGAAAAGAAAAAGAAGAAAAATCAATGTAAAAACCAAAAACATAAACTAAGGAAAGTTAAAAAAAAAAACGTGAAAAATTAGTACAAAAAGAAATAAGAAGGGAGAAACAAAAATACAATAAAAAAACAAATTAAAAAAATAAAATAAAAGAGAGAAATTAAGAAGTAGGCAAATGTTGAAAGCATGAAAAATAAATAAATAATTAATAAAAATGTGTAAAAACTTCACATGTTTATAAAATAGTACAGTTTTAAATATGTTAATATAAATCAAAGAATGAGGGTAAATACATTTTTCTTAATAATATAATATTCAAAAATTAGTTTAAGTCATAGAAGTCCATAAAGTGACCGTGCTAGAACCACGGGATCGAGGGATGCCTAATACCTTCCCCTCGGTCAATAGAATTCCTTACCCGAATTGGTTCGCAGACCAAACAAAGAGTCATTTCCTTTTGATTAGGGATTAAACAAAAGGTGACTTGGAACACCGTAACTCAATTCCAAGTGGCGACTCTGAAAAAACTAAAACAATCCCCTAATTAATTACGTCACTTAAATTGGAAAACCCTTACGCCGCAGCGCGAAAAAGGGGTGTGACAATGAGGAATTATTATAATAGATTATCAAAAAAAAAGTTTGACTTCTCTAAATATTGCTTAACTTGATTATTTATTTTATTAGTTTAAATTATCATTTTATTTTTAAAAAATACTATTAAAAATTTGGATACCCTTAATGAAATTCCTGGGTATACCACAGTGGATACTCGTGTTAATAATCAGTTAGTATAAATTAACGGAAGTCTCAGAAGATCTAATAAATTATATTTAGAAAATAAATATGCATTTCTAAAACTTTCAACAACAATTGTGTTGGTGTTGTGCGGTGGAAAAGATAGACACAATAGTGACAGAGAGGCAAAAGGAGAAATAACACGTAGCATATAAGAGTATTACAAAAATATCCCTAATTTGAATTTTATTGTCATCTAACAAGACAAGTTGATATCATTAGCATTAGCAAAATAATTATGTATTTAATATTATATTTAATTGATTGTAATTCGACTTAATGTTAATATATTAAGATAATAAAATTGAGATGAAAATACGGTATATAAAAGAGTGGTCATGAGAAAGAGAGAAATTGAACTAAGGGAATCAAAAAAATAAAAAACACGAAATATTTAAACATCCTTTTATTATTACGATATTCAAAATCACTTGCGAAAGCAGCTTTGAGGACTAAATGATGCAAGTAGTTGTGCCCAATGTCCATGAGAAGATGAAACATGTAGGTTATAGCATTTATAGATCAAGATAACATCAGTATAATCAATATATATATATAAATGAGGATCTTCAATCAGCCTATGTGGCATGCCTCAATGGTGAGAAAAATATATATTTTTATTTTTAAAAAAAGGTCTTTTTAGATTATTTCTTTTTACACAATAATATTATGTGTATATATATATATACACATAATTATATTATACTTTTAATGATAAACAAGTTTCAAATACTGCAAAATCAACATCAATACCTTTGGACTCGTCCAGTTATTCCATATGATGAAAATTACTAAGCTACAACATCACTAATCCTAGTGATGAGAAGAAGAATTGTATGTTTTCTTGAATAAATCTAAAAAATTAAATTTAGATTTTGTGAGATTTCATCGTGTAAGCATTAATAGAATAAAAGACAAAGAGAACTGTGATATAAATTCAAATAAATAATTTTCCTAATCAGATTAGAGATAAAATGAGTAGGATTTTAGATTGAAAGAAAATATGATTATTAGAGGATTTTAATAATTAGTTAGGAATTAATTAGTGTAAAATATAATTAACAAAAGAAAAGAATATAAAAAAATATAATTTCTAACACGATCTTATGTTAAAATTAAATACACCACATATTGTGAGAGTGGTGTTATGTGTTTGAAGGTGATACTAAATTTACTTTTAAATAGTAATAATCTGTAATAGGTCATCATAGTAATTGAGTCGTATAACTGACTCTTCGATATAAACTTGATAGAAAATTTATGCCCTTCCCCAATAATTTATACAATTAATGTTATACATGATGAGCCAAGAAAAAGTGCAATCTATCATATTGGAGCTGTTGATAAAAATAATTAATCATCTTATTGTTTTACTCTATAGCTAAGAAGAGCCAAGTAACCTTATATAGCCATCAAGCGGGTAGTGGGTGAAGCTGCTCTTTTCTAAATTAGAGATTTTGAATTTAAGCTTTCAGTATAATTTTTTTAGGTAGAGAGCGTTTTTTTTAAATGGGATTCTAAGTAGCGTGAATATAAAATAATCAAATTTTAATACGAATACCAAATATTTTATATATATATATATATATTTTTTTTAAAAAAAAAATGTATAACTTTTTCCGCATGCTTCCGAAAAAAAGGACTTTGTTATATGTTGATAATGCAAAATCCCATTAGAGAGATTATATAAATATATTGTATTGAATTTAATTGATAAATGGCATGAGCCACCGGGACGTGGTATTGGTATTTTTCAAGATTTCAATTATAATTACTGTAAATGGAGTAGTTAGTCATCATCTAATGATTCCATTTTCATCTTCCTCTTAATTTGTTATAAAGAATAATACGGAAAAGGGTTAAAATTGCGTTGAAATAGATTATTTATATCCTTCGTTATATTTTGGGATTAAAAATGCCTCTGCTGTTATCATAAGAGACCACATATATCCTCAAGAGTTAACACCCCATATTTTTATTATCTTGACAAGCCATGTGAGACTAATCCTTCTACCTAAGCATTGCCAAGTAGGATTTATTACAAAAGAACTAGACCTTTGTCGCCACAAAAGCCCAAAAACTCGTCATTAAAAGTTTTTAACATTAAATTCTAATTTTGTATTTTTTTCTATATTTTTTTAAAAATACAAAAATGATATCGATTAAGTAGGAGTTGAAGACATTGTATATTTTATTTTATGTTATATGTAAACGTATAAAATGTATAATGATGAATTATATAGTAGAAGATGTAAATCGAGAAGTAATTTTCATGATTTTTCGTAATAATATTGAGTGTTTTTAATATTGATATTACAAGTTATTTATTTTAGAAAATTAGGTTGCAATTAAAAATTAATTATCATATTTTTGTTGAAAAAATAGGTTTTACTAGCGAATGGTTGTTGGAGCCTTAGTTGTCACTAAAAATCACTCATAATCTTTAGTGGCAAATTTTAAGATTTTGTGACAATTTTGTCGCCACTAAAGATCAAGTTCTTTTGTAGTGAATCTTAGTTGGCATCGCTTAGGTGGAGGGATTAGTCCCATATGGCATGCCACATCACAAAAAATTGGGTTGTTAACTCTTGAGGTTATTTGTGGTCTCCTAGAATAATGACGGAGATATTTTTAGTCCCAAAATATAATGAAAGATGTAAATAATTTATTTCGCATAATTTAGGGACAATTTCGACCCTTTTCTAATTATTAGAATGTAATCTTGGATACACTTTTTATCTAAGTATTTTGTTCAGGTTTCATCCACTAGTACCAGTGCTTTACTTTGTTTAATTATTTTTACAAAGTTAACTAAAAAATATCTTCTATAGTATTTTGTCCAAGTATTACGATAGTTACTAAACTAACTTATGTAAATAGGTATAGATATAATAATGATATCTTAATTTCAAATAAATTAAACTAATTATTTAAATTCTTACTATTTATATTGCTTTATTAATACTCAGCTGTTATCCTTTGATATGAAAGAGCGATTTTCGTTTTTTATATTGCTTTAAAAAATTCTTTATTCTCATTAATTTTGCGCTTATATGACTTAGCTGAATTTAAGTACTATCACTTTAGGTACTAAATTGTCCCACTAGCTAAAGTCAAGCCTCTTCATTAATTCATTTCATCGAATGTTAAAAGTTATATTTAAGTATTTTAGCTTAACTTAATAATAAAAAAATTATGTATTAGAGTTGAAAATAAACCGTTAAGAGTAAAAATATGCTGATCAAACCTTATTTTTTTGTTATCAAATAAGATTGATATTTCATATCTTGCTTGAACGAATCAAACCACATTTTCAATAAATAGAAGAATATCATATTCATTAATAACTTAGAAATATTCTATCATGTTTAGGACAATAAAACCAACTCTCATAAATTCGTTTATCGGACCATCAAAACATAACTTTATTCTTTCAACATTTTAATGTTAAAATTAACTCAAATCAAATGAAAAGCTCGTAACAAAAGTTAAATTTGAATGTTTTATCATGATTTAAAGTTAATGACCTCTAGTTACATCTTTTCTATTCTGAAAAGTAAGTTAAAAGTAATGTGCATATGGTGTTATTTTTATATTAGAAGTAGATAGAATTTGAAAGTGACGTATCGTTGAAGATAGAAGTATAGTGAATTATTATCGTTATTAAAAAATAATATTTACATAAATATCGAACTTACATTTAGGTGGTGAAATAAAATATTAAAGGTGGGAAAAAGAGATATGAGTGATGGGGGAGAAAAGCAGCAAATAGGAACAGAGTCAATACATGTACTAAAAAATAATACTACCAATCAAAGAATCAAAATTCTTTCCCCACTCACGTGTCTAACTTTTTCATAACTTCAACATATTATCTCTTCGTTTTAATTTATTTATTTTATACGCTCAATATCTTTATGATAGATTTTTGATAATAAAATTCAAAAGAATAAAAAAGATTCTAAAGAGGTTGAACATTATAATGAATTACTATTATTATAAAGGATGATAATTATATAAATATTTAGTTGTACATAGATTAACTATAATCAATGTAAGGTCCATTTTCTGATAATGACAATTCAAATAAGATATTTTCTTTTTCTTTTTTCATAGGCTCAAAAATAATATTCTTATTAAAAATGGAGAGGTTTTAACTATTTCATCATAATCATGATATTGATATTTATGTACATGTTTACTTGCTTCTAATAATGATTAGCTCAAGATTTATTTTGTTTTTTTTAAAAAATATCTTTTGAAGTAATTTTAATTTGTAATAAGCTAAATATTTGTATCACATGTGATTAAACCAATACTAGATTGAATGAAGTTTTCATATAAGGCAAGTGAATTATTGTAACATAATTTGTGTTTAATCTAAAATGAAGCAAAGGATGAATCATTCAATAATAATTTAGTGATTATTTGATTCCTACACTATGTTTCTATAAAAATCTGTTGTCGACGCTTGAAAAGGTTCTACATACACTTATTTAGTAATGAAATCATTCAATTAAATAGCATATTTTTTTAGAAAAATATTTAAATACATAATTTATTTTCTCATATTTTTAAAAATTTTCTATTATTTGAAAAAATTACAAAAATTTCTACTCTCTCCTATTTTTGGATACGTCACTTTACGCGATGTAATAAGATGTATTTGGAACCATTACATGATATATCAGAATGTTTTGGGATGTATTTGAATTACACTACATTTAAGTGATTTTTATCTTTGGAAAATAATTGGGACAAAATGTAATTAGTTTTAACGCTTGTGACATTTGTGTAAAATTCCTAAATTTCAATTTTAGTTTATTACTAAATATTATGATTTTCCCGACAAAAACGTCCTGCGCTTGTGAATGAGTGTGATATATAGCTCTTACCTAATATGTGACTGTGTACCTCTAAAATGAAAACTGGTCGTCTTCGCCTGCTCTCGATTCATAGTGGAATCTATTGAATGCATTGGATAGGGAGGAAATTAGAATATGGATCCATTTGCCCCTCAAGAATACGTAGGAAAAACATGAAAAGTGGTGTTTGATCATATAACTTGACAAATATATTTGCCAAGTATCCAAATTTCCTAGTACTAGAAAATACTATTATTTGAGCCAGATGCTAATATTTGAGAATTTTAAAAACTCAAAAATTATCCCAAACTTCTATATATTATAAAAAAATACCTATTATCAATGAATTTCAATTGATATTTGTTATTACCTCCTTAAAAAAAGTTGATTTCTGATTTGAGTGACAAATTGAAAAAACAGAACAATTTGTGTATAATAAGTTATAACTATAATCGAATCAGTGACAAGTTTGAGTATACGATTAATGTATTGTCTTGCCTAAATTGTTATTTTGTTATTGTTGAATTGTTATCAATTATATTATAAAGTTATTTTTTAATTGAAAATATTCATTATAAAATGATAAATACAAAATTATGAATATCTTAATAATTTTTAAAACTTATGAATATAAATTATATTTTTGAAATAGCCAAATATTCTCGATAAAACTTGAAACCAATTCATAAATCATATTTTTGAAATAGCCAAATATTCTTGATAAAACTTGGAACCCAACACATGGTGTAATTCACCAAAAGCTTGGCTCAAATATTATTTGTTAAAAATATTTGAAAACTTGAAGCCGAGAACGCGAACTGTATAAGAGGTTGTTTGGTATGGAAGATATCTATTCCTTTGTTATATTATAAATAATGAGATAAATATTTTTAAAATGAATTAATATTTATTATTATTTTCCCATTTTATATCAAACGCATGAAATTTCACGAGCTGGCTTTTCTCCAGAAGTAGCAGCCAGCATGGACCTTTTTCCTCCTTCAATTAAGCCAATTTGGATTTATTTCGTGTTTGATAACTATATTAAAATTTGTATTTTTTGAATTTCAACTCTATTTTAAAAAAATATATTTTATTTTATTTTATATTTAAATTCAAATCACTCGAAACATAAGACTTCTGATTAAATAAGGAGAATGATCAAAAAGTGTAATTAAAATAAGATTCGCGATTAAAAATATTTTCATCTCTTCCAATAAATTGCAGAAAAAAGAAAGAACCCCACTATTATTCTCCTGCTTTCTCCCTTCCCAATGTTTATGTCTCTGTATATTTTTTTGAAGGCCATAGTAGTAGATGTGAGTGGGCAATAGAACCAAGAACACAGAACCCATTTATGTATATGTATGTGTAAGAAAAAGCCAGTCACTTTTGCATTTTAATGCCCCCTTTCTCTCTCTTCTTCTCTTCACTTCAATACTTGTCTGGTTTTGAACCATTTTTTTTACATAAAGGTACTACCTTTATCTTCTTTATACCCTATCAAGACTAGTTTATGCATATTTTGAATTTAATTCATGTGGGTAAACTTGTCTGCAAAAGTTGATGCAGATAAGCTAACACTGAAGTACAATAGCTGTGTGTTGTGACCTTTTCCCCCATCTTTCTTGTGCAAAGATTATTGCTTTTTTGGTTCTTTCTCACCCCCACCCCCTTAACTAGACTTGATTATGGAGCTTCAAGGAGATAGTTGTATAGGGATGAAATGGGTTTGTTGGTGATGGTACTGTGTGTTCATGTATGGCTCACATCCAAAGTAACAAAAGTGTTAGTGTTACTGCAACTGAAGCAGATGAAGTGAAACCAGCAGCCACTACTTTTCATGATTTTTTGGGTAAAGGGTATACTCAAGATTCATCTCCGGCGATGTCTGGCAGAGTGGTGTTGCCGTCAGAGGCATCTCCGTCTGCTTCTGTCTCACTTGGTGCTTCTTCTGGGGGTGGCCGTGGCCCCATTTCCACTACTTCTGATCTGGGTTCTGGTAAGTTAAAACCAACCCTTATTCTCAACTTTTCTTTTGCCAGTTTCATGTTTCGTACTCCCTTTTCTTATGCAATTTGAGGGGAAATGGAGGTTGTTAGCTATAAATTTTTTATTCAGTTAGTACTTCTCATGAACATGTATTTTGTTTTTGCATGATGCTGCTTTACTTTTATTTATGTGTTTAAGCTTGATGATTCTTGTGATGTGTTTTTGTACCTAATTAAGCCTATGTTGTAAGTGGTAAAGCAAAGAGAATGCTTGTTGTGGAGGAAGTTTGCTTGAGATAATTGATTCATGTGGTAGCTTTCCTTCAAAATCAATAGGCATATATTGTTTTTTTACAACTCATGTGAGTTTGTGAAAACTTTACTCAACTTTTGAACTTCTTTTAGTGTTATTATCATTTGCCTTTGATAAAGGGTGAAATTTTCTAGCATTCATATATGGGAGTTCTATGCATGCTTATTGTTACTAGAAAGGAAGTTAGCTTAAAAGAAAAGTTTTGAAAGTAACAAGTGATTGAATAGTTCTATTTTCGAGGTCGCACATTGCTTTTCTTATTATTATTCTGTATGAAAATTTGAACAGTATTTGATCATTTTCTTATCATTGTAGAAAGAGTTGTAGGAAATCATTTCGAAGGAGTACCGTTCTATGGCCTAAGGGGTGAACTTTCAGGGCCTGAGACAAGTAATCGATTATCGGGAACAAAAAGAAGCAATTCTGACTCTTTGATGGGGTTAACAAGAGATAAATTTGCAATGCTGCGACCAGACGCATTGGAGAGCTCGCATATGCAGAAGGTCTGTATCTATTTCCTCTTTTACCTCATATATTTACCGAATTTCAGGAAAGCAGAAAAAAAGGAAAAACTGCTGCTAATTGTTCTTCTGTTGGTTGCATATCTTCCTATGGTGGCTGCTATTTAATCTGATACTGGTAGTTTTCTTCAAGTTCAGCTACTACGAAATGCAGGGGGTGAGCGACATGGACGACCACAGGAGCAAGAAATGTCCTTTGTTATGCATCCGTTGAGGCCACTTCATCCCTCTTTAATATCACAACCATCCGCCACTGGTAGAACTGATGTCAATGCTTCCAAGTGGGATCGAGTTATTCCCGTCAATGTTGGTCCCACCTTGCAGTATCCTCCACGTGCTAGTCATGTTTTACCTTTTGGATATCAATCGTCATCCAGCAGGTTTGGAGATGCTAATGCAGGACCTTCTAACATATCTCAAGCTGCCGATGAAGGATCAAGGACAGGAATCAAAGGATCCGGAATATTGAGCTCCATTAATGCGAGTGGTGGAATCTCTGATGGAAGCCTTTCTGGGGTGCCATTAAGTGGTGCTAAGCAGAAGTCTACACTTCACTTCTCTGACCTAGAATCTTCTAACCCAAGGTAATTTCAGTAGATCTGCAAAAACTGCCTCTTTTGATGTCTGTCTGACCTTCTCTAATTATATCATTGAGACTTTTTGATGTTGTTACATGATAGTCGGCAAGGATCGTCATCTGCTGGCTCTCAAATGACTATATTTTACGGGGGTCAAGCCCATGTTTTCGATAATGTCCATCCCAACAAGGTTTGTCTTCTGCTTTATCCAATCACACTTCTCTCTTGTGTTTCTACTGTTTCTGTATGTCTCTATGTTGTTTTTTCTTTCTCTTTCTTTTTGAGCAGATTGGTGAAAACTTTAGTGTATAAGCCAACTGATAAGTTATTGTCTAATTGCTCACTTGTCTAAATTTATCAGTCTACTATATCGTGTATATTGTGTGAAATAAAAGTAACATGCTTCTATAGTAAATAAAATGTTTAGCGTGTGACATAATAGTGCCTCATACTTACTTGGCTATGGTAATAACTGATGGTATCCTTGGCGATATAATTTGTGATTTGTTTAGTTTTAATTTGGAGAATTTGGTTAATCAATTTCTAATGAAAGAGGAGAATTATCTTACTGAAGAAGTTGTAGTTTGTTGTAAAGAAGACAGTACTGGAAATAGTACTAGTATTATCCACCGAGTTTAGAAGGCTGTGATTGGTCCAAAGGGCGGGACACAGACGGATTTCTCGGACATAAAAAAAGTACTGGTATATATCAAATCTGAATGCTTGGCACAACCATAGACGAAAATAAAATACGGCATTGTATAAATTATCAAGGAAAGAACGTGATGAAGTTATATGTTGTCGGTAATAACTGTTCTCGTTACTTGTTTCAGATGAGACACATGAGACAAAAATTACTATCACGCTGATGTTTCTACGAAGCCTTCTTCTCATAAAATATGTGGATTTCTATCAACTATTCCTTCACCATTAAGCCAAGATATCTGGGCCAGCTGTGCTCATTATATATCATTGCGATGTTCCTGCAAATGTCTATTTCTACGATGTCCTATTCTCATAAAATATGTGGATTTCTATAAACTATTCCTTCATCATCAAGCCAAGATATCTGTACCAGTTGTGCTCATAATATAGTTCATGAAAACAATTCAATATCAATGCAACAGCATAGAGTGATTAATGTTTGAAATGATTCAGTGTCTTCCGATGCAATGGTTCCCTTTAGTATTATGTTGTTTGGAGAAGTATACACCAACTCCAGGAAGGTCGATAGAGGGACAAATATGGCAGATTAAATTTTTTTCATGCCCTTGTGATTAGAACAAATAACGTCTCTTTCCATATAACTTGAGATATCCGTTAGTGTAGCAAGGATGCCAATTAGGTGATCTTGTGAAACAGCCAGGCCACACCTATGCTTTGTTAGGTTTTGTCAGCTTTGATACGTGGTATCATATTTTACAGAGAGGAAAGAAGCATAAAACATATCAATTCTTTTGATAAGTAAAACCCTGCCCAAAACCCCCCGATCAACTGTTAAGAATGGCTCTTTTTCTCACTCTATTGTTCGAACTCCAACCTCTTGGTAGAAGGTGGAGGATCTTTCCATCACCAGTCTTAAGAATAACAAATTAAGTGCATACAAGAGCCTCTAGTATGAAATATAATTTCTCAGTTGACATTGAGAAATGGCATGAAATACATCAGGAAAGTCCTCTAGCAATAGCTATTAGTTTATATGTAAAGAGATGCTGAGCTACCCAGATTATTATAGACAGTGAATCATTTTATATTGTTTTGACTTTTGACCTTATGTTTGGGTTAGCATTAGTAAGTTCTGAAATTTATATGAGCTTTTCTTCACCTCCTTGGCGTAATAAATGTTGAGTCCCACATTGGTTGACGTAATGAGTTGTGGTCTCCTTATATAGTCTTGGACAATCCCTAATGAGCTAGCTTATGGGTTGAGTTAGGTCCAAGGGCATATCTTCACACGGTATCAAAGCTAGGCCCATCAATCCATGTTGTTGTGTTTCTCAATGTTTGGCTCCCGTATTCCACGCTCCAGTTGAGTTTGGGTGGGGGTTAAGTCCCATACCGGTTGAGGGAATGAGTTGTGGTTTCCTTATATGATTTTGGACAATCATCCCGTCGTGCGATAACTTTTAAAATTGAGTTAGGCCCAAGATCTGTATCTCCACTATAAGTTTATCTTGACTTCTCGAGGAAAAGATTTATCTTAAAACTTAAATGTTTTCTTAACTTATTCCAGATCATATGTACAAATTCTCTGATTTCTCTTCCCTAAATGATCCTAATTCAAATGTAATTCATGAGTAAATTCTTTTCATTAACCTGTTAGTCTTCTTGTTGATTATGGTTAAACTAACTTGGTAACACATTAATGTACTTGCAATATCCCTAATACACCAGATTATCTTTACATTTGTTTTTGAACTGTTGGGGACCGAATGGCCTTGTTCTTTAAGAGAAAAGTATTGTCCTTAAACATTTATTCATTTTAAATATTGTTGCATCACATCAAGAGTTAAAAAAAACATTTGAAAACTTGTAGTTGATTAAGTGCCTATTTTAGGTCCTTGAAACCTAAAATGAAGGCTAGGGGTCCCACAAAAAGCAAGAAAATCTTTTGGTCAAATCCTTGTTTTCAAAATCATTTGATTGTTGTTCTTCAAGTCGAAAGTTGCCACATAATTGTCGTTTATTTTTAGGTCTGAAGGAAGTTCTTGGTGGAAGTCCTTTGAACAAGGGAACCGAGGTACTTAATGTTGGATTTTGGAATGGTAGAAGTCACCCAGCGGAATAAAAACATGAACTAAATCCTTTCCTTGTACTTGTGAGAACAAAATATTTATCCAATCCTTTCCTCCATGTTATAAGGAAAATGTGTTCTTTGTTTGGTAAGGATTTCAGATGTAAATTCTCTTTACATTCAAATTATTGACATTTCTATCATTTTCCATGTCACTGACATTGACATGCTATTCTAACCTATATAAATAGAGGGCCTTTGTTCTCATCTGAATCACACCAATTGAGCGAGAAATATCTGAGAGTCGAGCAATTTTATAGACTGTGTATAAGAAATCTCAGATAGTTACTTCTACTAGCATGTTGTACTGGTTGGATAGATATTTTTTTCTCAAAAGTATAGGGAAAGGTTTTGATTCCGCTGCATGATCCACACCTTTCCATATCGAACACTTAGCAGCAAATAATTTGGTCCCCGAGCTACATTTATTACTCATTATTCCTTGCTGTTCAAGTACATTATATATTTGTAGACTATGTAGTGTATAATTTGAAATCCTATTATTACTGTATTTTTGGTTGGTTGTGGTTGATCCTTTGTAAAGGGTGACTCCCGATCTCTCTATTTGTCCTTTGCTTTCTTCACTCCATTTCCTCAGTGGCATCTTGTGAATATGTCACTAATTTCTGGCTGACTTTCGTTGTTTAAAAAGTCTCAAGCATATAAAATTTTTTCGTTAACTCTACCTTTAGACTCATCTCTCTGAAAACCTCTGTATTACTTCTAGCCTTTTCTAGTACTCATGCTCAGTGGAATCAAGACTATACTTCGGGATGGAGTGCATTAAGCTACAAATATATGCAGTGAGGTGCAAGCAGCATCATTGTTGTCTTAACATTCAATTATATTTAAAAGAAAAATTCTCGTCTCCTACTGCTGAAAAGTGGCAAAAGGGGAGGGGGATTTTCCTTAATTTCCCATTTAAATATTTACAATAAATCGCATTTCTCTTTGCTATTTGATTAGACTCTTTGAGATTGTAGAATCAATCAAGTTCTAAAATTCTTTAGCATAACATGATCGAGTTTCCTGCTATGTATCAGGCAGATGTTATAATGTCCTTGGCTGGATCAAATGGAGGATCTTGGTCAACAACATATGCTCCAAAACCTGCAGCAAGGCCATCAACTGGAGAAAACTATTTGCCTAAAGCAGAGAATCAGACAACCAAGGGCAATAACCTAGCTTTAATAAGAGAGTTGCATGGCAGGTCATCTGGCAAAGCAGGTTTCACCCACGGTTTTGGTTCTGGTGATCACATTTCCATCCCTCAAGGTAATAGATTTCTCTGTTAATAGATGTTTTTATGCTGACTGCAGCAAGGCTCTATGGAATGTTAAAACTCTAAGATAACAGAATATAGCATATATATAAGTGCGCAAAGTGTTGCCATTTAATCGAGAAATGTTACGTTGTGCCTCATGATAAAATTCTATGACAACAGAATAGCATATATATATGTGTGCAACATTGTTCCCATTTAATCGAGAAATGTTCCGTTGTGCCTCATAGAATTGACACAAGTCGCAAGAGGGTTGCTTATGTTTGACAAGTGAAATTTGTGGACCCATCAAAACTTTTTGGCTATTTAATCTGTTATGCATGAAAATATTTAATCATGCCAGCTGATGTTCATATTCTTTGACTTCAGACAGCACGT
Organism: Solanum pennellii; assembly: GCF_001406875.1. Lineage (NCBI taxonomy): Eukaryota > Viridiplantae > Streptophyta > Magnoliopsida > Solanales > Solanaceae > Solanum > Solanum pennellii. Next base: position 51,442,030 of record NC_028642.1, on the reverse strand, counting down.
TTCCTCTTAAGTCCTCATGTTATTCAAATATGTTATTGTTATTTGTAGGTATCAATCGAGGGGTTAGCATAACTAAGGAAGCAAAAAGTGCAGCGCAAGTAGCAGAAAACGTCACTGATGAAAAACGAGAAATGTGATTCAGACTCCAAATAGGGCTGACATTGTCACAGATCCACCTTACTTGTCTTCTATTCCTTTATTTTTCACTACTTTCACCCCTAAAAACCAGGTGAACTACCTATTGAATCCATATTTCCAACCTTGTACCACTCTTTATTTAGTTGTTGATTCAATGGAAGTTTATCTGTCATTCGAAAAGGAATGCAGCAGATGTTTTTATAGGCTTGTTTAGGCCTTGAACTCTCAAGACATGTATGCTCCATCTGTTCACTAGATGCAATTCCAATGATGGTTTCACTTATCTGAATTCTGTTTTGCTTATTCTTGGGGTGAAATGACTACAGAGGATTCATTCATACATCTTGAATTGTAGTTTATTTATGTCTGGCTTCTTATTCCAACTGGACCTTATTAAAACCTTGAAATTCAATAGATTTCTTTTCCTTTATTTTCAACAAAAAAAAGAAACTTCCATGTATTGTAATCCTTTATACAAGTATTCTGAGTCTCTTGTAATGATGCTTCATTAGGTTCTGTGTGAAATAAGTGCATATTTTACCTGTCACTAGCTAATACTCGTACAAAATTATACATAATTTTCCATGATTTCATTGTTTTTGAAAATTTTCTATATATTACGCTATATTTGAATAAGTTATCTACATCACACTCTTTGGATACGAGACCCTTCTCCGCACCATGCTTTGTACACCAGTTCATCCTGTTATCACTACGCTTGTAGTAGAAAAACAGATTTTTCTAATGATTTGTCTATTTTCTCCTTTTTCTGAGTAATTTGTTGTAGTACTCGTAATAATAAAGGTCTCTTGTCACCATTCTTCACCCAACGTTTCTTGTTAACTTCAGTTGGGGTTGGTGGCAGAATGAAAAATTTATACGGCTATCTACTCATATTTATCTATTTAAATGAATTGGGTCCCAACTCATTAAACGTTCAATAAATTAATAACTTATTTAAGATAATATTGTTTTTCTCGTCCTGGCTTAGGTCAATGAAAAAATTACTCATTTCGATAACATAAAGTATTTTCAAAAGACCTATATATAAATGTACGGTCTCGTTACAATTTTTTATAAGTACAAATGTATGTAAGACAATTTAGTGAAATATGATATTGTTATGTATATATTTTTTGTTAAATTTAAATCTAAGTTAAAGCTCATTTCTAACTTTTCTTATTACATCCAAACTTCCTGTGTTGCTACGTCTGCAAATCTTTTTGAGTACACGTGGAATGATCTCTTTTCTACTCACATAATGCTTTACGTATTTGATCTGTCAACGTTGATTTTGTGACACCTTTTAATTGAAAAGTTATTTTTTATATGATGCAAGAAATTTTATATGTTGCTTATATAGTATATTCTCTCACTACCATATATTGAAGGGAAAACACTAATAGTTCAAATTAAATGTTATAACCATACTTTGATTTAATTGTCCCTTGTAGCAAACTATTTGTCAGTCGCCTCTCTCCCTTAAACTCTTGCTCGCTCCCTCTCGCTTTTATACAAACACAAATGCATAAAATGCGTTTGTGTTTGTATAAAGCGAGAGAAATTAAATATATACATATATCTTCGTTCCCCTCTCTCCCTTCTTCCAGATCTCGCTCGCCACCATCACCTCTCTCGCTTATACAAACAGAAACGAAATGTATAAAGAGAGAGAAAATTGTATATACACATGTAAATACATATATATTCGTCCTATACACTTATACAAACAGAAACGAAATGTATAAAGAGAGAGAAAATTGTATATACACATGTAAATACATATATATTCGTCCTATACACTTATAATTATACAATACAAATATTTTACTGCCCAATTTTCTTTTGTCTTTCTCTCTTTCTCGTTTTATACATACACAAATAACAAATTATACAATTGGTCTTTTGTATACAATTGATTTCCTTTGTATATGTGTTTTTTTTATATATATATTGAATATACATATTTATGTTTGCTATGAAGCGCAATTGTATAAAGTATAGCTATAACACACAAATATAATTTTTATATTTGCTAATATGTGAAAGTTATTCTACATTGAATGTTTTTAGTAAAAATACAATGAATAATATTTGGTTATTAAGAAACAATGAACATTATATCTACCGAAGATAGCTAATTTCGAACTTTCCTTAACTTTGGAACAGAGCAGGGAATGAGAGGAACTAAGAGGTATATGACACCTGAATCCCTATTTAATCAGGAGTAGGGTCCAAAAATGTTTTCACTTATATGATTGTATATATATAATATGCTTATTGTATTTAAGGCCTCAAATGATTTTGTTTTAGTAGTTGTTTTCACGCCTGCCTTCACTTTCTCAATCATCAAAATTTGTTTAGAATATTGACTGGTTATCAGACGCAATGATGGTAATTTTGTGTTCAAAAATTGTGATATGTTGTGTTTTAATCTAATAAGCATATGATTATTATGAACATACAAGATCTTAATAATATAAGGAATATTACTTCAGAAGAGAACAAACTTTGTGAGATTATGAATGCTTCTTTTGATTGATATATTTTGTAACATCTCGCAAATCGAAATAACTAGGAAGAAGCTTAGAAGTAAAAATAGTCAATTTGGAAAGTGTAAGGAAATCTAGAAGTTTCACATAAATTAAAGGTGAGTTTTTGGTCAACTTCAAACGACCATAACTTCTATATCGAGATGATTTAGAGGTACTTCCAAATATGGTTGGAAAGCTCTTGGAACGATCTTTCCAACGCCGCCAAGTTTGCGCGGTTTCAACTTCGTATGAGTGAATTATGCCCTTTGAAAGTTGGACTGTTGGATCAAGGAAATGTCCAAATCCGAAATCTTAAAGGGTAGTTAGTCTTTTCACTACCCTATTATTTTATTCCATTTTTAGGAGCTTAATATGGGTTAAGACTGAACTTAGTTTTAGAAAATTACAATTTTCACGTCGGGGATAAGGAGAAAGGAGAAGAGAAAAGAAGGAAAAAAAGGGGCAATTTCATCAAGATTGATCAAGAAAATTGATGTTTTCGCTAAGGATTTTCTTTGATCAGGTATGTGAGTCTCTTATAACATTGGGATCGTTCTCCCACGTGCCAAGCATATTATTTCAGTTTTGATTCATCCCACAAGTATTTGAATATTGATGATCTCGATACCCCTTCTTGATTTCATATGTTATTCTTGAATTGCCTGAGTTGAGAAGTCTTGAATCCGTTACGTCACGTTATAGGGTCGTTTCAGGTTAGGTTCTTAGGTACATTTTTGGGTATATGTATCTAAAGGTAATCTAAGAAAAAGAACTGAGTTTGGGTGAATTGGGGCTGGAAAACGAAGAAGAAGTTCCGTTAGACGAAATTTGATAGTGCTTGCGCGTCGCGCGCCTGGTCCCAAATTTTGAAAATTTATGTTTCGCGTCGCGGAGCTGACACGAGGTGTTCTGTCTCAAAAGACGTTTTGAAATCAAAATTTAAATATGCCTTCGCGTCGCGGACCCACCTTCAAATATTGATTTTTCAGTCTTTTCTCATGTTTAGCTATCTCGGTAAACATCATGAGATCATTTCAAACACAAATCATAATCCTTAAATTCATAATTCAATTCAAGGATTAGTTAAAAGTCAAGTTAAGATCAATTAAGAGTCAAGTCAAGAGCAGTTAAGATCAAAGTCAAAGAGAAGTCAAGAGCTAAGTCAAGATAAGTTCTTAAAGTTTTTCAGTCTTTCACAAACATTTGTTTTAAGACTTCGGTTTCAAAGTTTAGCAAAGAGTTTAGATTTGAAGTTCTTTTCTTCAAAGAAGTATATGCGGACTATGCATTCCCAAAGAGATTTAAAATATTTTCACATTTAAATAAAAACGGAAATTGAGATTTCCAAAAAGCCCTAGTTTTCAGAAAAGAGTAATCGCTTTCTAAATGAAACAAGAGAGGAAACTGAGATTTCCAAGATAGTCTTTGAGCTAAGTTTTTTAGCACTAATCTCAAATCACAAAAAGAAGTATGTTTTTGAAAGGCATAATACATATATTGGACCCTAAACTTGGCTTCAAATTTTAACTTTGACCTCTAACTTTCATAATGCACAAACAGACACTTTAACTATCCAACTTTTAAATAAATAAACACATGAGTCCTACATTGCAAAATACACGTAGGACACCACATAGGACAAAAAATGACATGTAAGACGTGAGTGTCTATTTGTTCAACTTTATACAAGTTTAAGTATCTACTTGTGTAAACCCAAAATTGAAGGGCATATATGTGATTCGAAGCCAAGTTAAAGGGCATATTTATGATTATGCCTTTTTGAAACATGAAGAGCTAGTATCATATTTTGGGAGTGTATTGAGCACCGATATGAGGGAGCGTTCAGAGAACCCACATCACCCATAAATCATGTAGCCACCACGGGTAGAAAAGGGTCATACTTTATAAATGAACCCTTTTTACAATATACTAGTGGATCCATTAGGCAGTTCAGGTCTGATACCATTGGCCCGATATAGAACACAGCGTGAGGTAAAGTGTTATATCATCACTATAGCTCTTAAGTGATGGTTTTCGATTAGATAAACTCCCACAACACTAATTGCATGGTTCCTCAAGGGGTTCTGCTTAGTATGAATGGGGTTATAAGACTTCATTCATGCATTGCACAAGGAGACTTTGAGAGGAAGCATGGTATGTCTTTTATTATGATAATGAATTGACATCAATTTATTTTGTATTTTTACATACATCTAAGAGTTATTTATATCTTTGCATACATACAGAGTTGAAAATCATATTTTAAATAACTTTTCTTTATAATGCACATGTCTTTAAACTGCCTTATATTGAAATGAGTTTAGTTAAGTATTCATGAGTTGAAAAGAGCCAACTTAATTTGTTATTTAGCTTCTTTGTTTCATGCATAATTTTAGAGATTGTTCTCACTCATATACTTCAATCAAGTACAACAAAATAAAAATATAGGTTTACTGTTAGTACGAAAAAAATTTCATATGGTTAATTTTTACATTGCACTTAAAGAAAAATAACAATGTGACAAGAAGAGAACTTTTGGGGACAACAATCGAAATGAATGAAAGAAATATATAATAATATACTCGGTATAACCTCAAAAATGGGGGTTTGAGGAGTATATACGCAACTTTTACATCTATCGTAATAGTAAAGAGATTGTTTTTGATAAACCCTGGACTTAAAAAAATCATCCAAAATAATCTAAGAAAAGGATTATTAGACGTACAAAAATAACATATATAGTAGCAAAACAATAACTACACCAAAATGATATAAGAATCAAAGTACAAGCAACCAACAAATAGTGACAAAAATGGAAGGACAAGAAACAATATCGTCCTCTACAAACTTCACAAAGGAATATACACATGAATGAATATCATTCATACGAAAGTTTTTGGTGAGATACACTTAGGTTCAGACTATATCGAGTTATCTTAATGTTGGCAAAAATGTCACAATTTAATGACCAAACCCTTTAAAAAAAAAAAAAAATTAAATAAGAATTCTTGAACAGCAAACAACTAGTTCAGATATTCACGACCAAGAAGTACTGGATTCTCAGCAGTTCGCTTTCCACTTCCGAATACCAAAGAGCGATTGAGAGAAGAGCAGTACGTAGGACTTAAAAAGAGGGTTCCTTCCTCTCTTCACTCTCCTAATTTCGATCCTCACCTTGCTGGTGCCAAAGGCCTACCCTTCCACTTTACAGGAAGTTCTAAAGGGAGAAGTCGAAAAGGAAAAGAAAGTCACCTTTCCTGCCAACCTCCTGGCTTTATTCTTATACTGATCGAGCTGCACTATTTTTTATTCTAACAGAAAAACATTTAATTTACTCTATTCTTTATATATATATATATATATATATATATATATAATTTTTTACTTAAGTATTTACAAATTATATTGATATTATTTTACAAAAGTACATACAATCCAACATGAAGCGATGACCAATTATCTTGACCATCTAAGCTGATATGTACATGCAATGTATGTAACGAGAGATTAATAAATAAAAGAAATAACAAATAAAGTGGTTAAGAAAAGATACTGAACAAATAAAATTAGACCGAGAAAGTATCGTAAAAAAAATTAATTTAATATTTAATAATAAGGATTGTAAAATAAGAATTATGTTAAGGATATATTTTGAAATTGTAAAATGAGAATCTTAATCTTAATCTTAATATAAAGGAGAATCATAGACAAGGTGATGTGGCACCTCTTTATGATCTCCACATGTATTTATCTTTTTTCTCATTTTCTTGGTTTTTCTTTCTTATTTAAATTAATTATTTTATTGAAAAATTTATTATTTAATTTATTACAATAAGTATTATATTAATGGAAAAACATTTATAATAAAGACTCTTAATATGCCAACTTACAAAGAGTAGTTATTCATAATTCATACCTCTCTAATTTCTATTATTAATAAAAAAAAATATTTTTTAGTTTTTTGTCCTTCTTCTAATTACAATTACGAAGGAAAATATTTTTTAAATATTTTAAGTATTTTATTTTTATTATTTAATTTATATAAAATGTGTATTACTAAATTAAATACAAAATCTATATATATAATAAAGCTAGATATAAATAAGGTCATGTGGCACCTCTCAATGACCTAGAAGACTATTTATCTTTTTTCACCCTTTTTTGTATTTTTTCATTCATGTTTTTCATTGATCAATTTATTAAAAAACTAATAAATACAATCATATTCATTACTTATAGTTATATCACATGAAAGTTACAAAAATAAACCTCCATCTATTTGAATTCTCTAATTAAATAAGATGTTTTCTCAAATTCCTTTTACTTAATTCTCATCTATAAATAACAATCAGTTATGGTTTGTTGCATGTCCATTTCTATTTTCTCCAACTTCATATTGTTAATATTTTTTTTTTAATTTTTCAGCTTTTATGAAGATTTTAGATATAATTTTTTAGAATTTCTTCTTGTGTCACAATAGCCAAGCAAAAGTTTATCAAAATGAAAAAGAAAGTTTAAAGGTGGTGTAAGATTTGTCAAAAGAGACTATCAAAAATTAATTTGTTACAAGTCATCAAAATGAACAGAAAGTTTAACGACGGTGGGAGATTCATAAAGAGTTGGTCAGAGTAAAATTTGAAAAAGTAGAAGTTTCAATATTACAAATGTATAGATGCACTTATTGTTACTTATATAATTTTTCATTTAATTATTTATCCATCAAGATATGTACCCTTCAAGAATAAGATTATATTACAAAGCACACTTTTTGTATCAAGGGCAACATGATCTTCCACGGATTATTTTGTTGCTTAAAGAAATTTTTTGATATTTTCATTATATAAACTTTTGTCTTTTGGATATACAATCCATATTCTATATCGATATATATTATGTATATAACATGTTAATATGACATAATTTCTCGATCAAAAATATTTCATCATCTTTTGTTTTGCTTTATCCGCTTCTTTTCATTCTAATTTAGATGATACAATACATTTCTTTCTTTTGGGGATTTTAAATTGACTAAAAAGGAGATGAGATTCCCTCCATTAAATTTTTGTTTTGTATTATTAACACTTATGTAAAATTAATCTATATATATGATTGTGGGACTCAAATTTCACAAAACATTTAATTCTTCTAATTTAATGAAATTTTTCAGAACCAAGTTTGTTCTGCCAACATCCAATTACAATGAACATATTTTCTTAAGTTATAGAGAAAATTAATATATGTTTAAGTTGATTGTGAAACTGAAAAAATAAGTTTACTCTCTTTATTAATTAATTTGTTTAATAATTAAAAAATTATAATATTATTACAACTAATTACATCTCATAAATTACAAAAACCTTTGTTTATTCACTTTTTCTACTTAATTGTCATATCTCCTCAACTCCTTTTACTATTCTATTCATTACCTCTACATTTAGTTTTCCTAAAATATAATGAATTTAGATTTTAGTCTATCATTTGCACATCAACAATTTAAGATTTGCACGTAGAACATTTTCATGGAAGCATATATTTTTTCTTTATTGTGGTTGTAAGCTTTTGGTAACAAAACATACTCTAATTTTGTTTAAAATTAATAAGGAAATACTACTATGTTGCTTTGTTCTTTTTATTAGCGGGTTGATCCATCTTACGACTTACAATTCTTTTATCTATTTATATTTTTTGTTAAATAAACATGTCTCCTCAATTCCTTTTTACTTAATTCTTTATCTCCCTTTTTAGGAATTCTTTCCATTTTTCTTTCATTTACATCATATATTAAATTTACTCAAAAATTAAGTCATTTATATTTTTCATAAATGGGCGCTCTGAATAACTTTAAAAGTAAATGATTTATTTTCCCGATGACGTTATGTACATATTTTGTATTTCAAAATTCATTTCTTTTATAATTATTTAACATTGTAAATGAGGGTAAAAATGGAAGAATTTTTCAACAACATCTCTCTTAACTTGGAACAATTCACTTATTTTGAACTATGAAAAAAGGCTTAACAATTTCACTTATTTGAAATAGAGGGAGTATGTATTATTTATTAAAACTCGAGACTTTCTAAGTTTTGTACTAAAATAATGAAATATATATTTTTTGTTTTTATAACTTTTTAGTAATTAATAAAATGACCACAACAAAACATACAAAATACACACTAAAATGAATTGAAGTATTATTTTAGTGAAATATATTGAGTAAATAAAGATAAACTTTTTAAATGTGTGAAGACGAAAAAAAATTATAAATAATTTTAATATGATAAAAAACAAACAATAGCAGAAACTCTTATGTACTAAAAATCCTACTTATTCTTTTTCTCCCATTCTTTGCTTTTTTTGTCATTATTTAAATTGTGATATTCTCTAAATAATTATACATTTAGTGAGTTTTGCAACTCCTCAAGAGTTAAAATATTCACTATTTGTTATTTATATAATTATTCTTTGATAATTAGAACAAATAAAATGACTATAATTTGGTATCGAGTTGTTTCTTGAAATATTAATATTGATTGCTCTTCAATTTATATTTATATATTATTTGATTAAAATAGTTAGTCATTCTTTCCTTTGTATTACTATTGACATATTTGTTAATTTTCATATTTTAACGTGCACAATTTTTTTTTAAAATAAAGAATTTTATAAAAGATTATATACCTAACAAGTATGGTTTTTTGTTAAATAAATCATATTGAAGAACTATATTTAAAAAGGTCTAAGTTCAATAGTTCCTTATATAAAAATAAGCATCCATACTTTAAAAAAATGAGAAGGACAAATTATTTACGTTTTCATTTGATGATTCACGACAAATAGAAAATTAAGCAGAAAAATTAAGTTAGCATTTTTTTTTCAATATATAAAACATGTTCTTTTCACTCTAACAAAAGAATACAAACATAATATCTTATAAATTGAAACAACTATTATAAATATTTTACAACTTTTACTAAATATTTATTATATTTCTTCTTTTTTAGTACATGCTAATTTATAAAAAAAAAATATTTTAAAAATAATTATTAGAATCGCGCGAAGCGCGAACATGTTAAGTAGTTTTATTATATAAGTGAATGATTCGTTATTCAAATTTAGTGAATGACTTATCATTCAAGTTATCAACCCTTTTAATTAAGGGAAAAGAGTCTGATATACCCCTCAACTTTGTCATTTAGAGCTGATATACCCCTTATTATGAAAGTGGCTCATATATACCCCTACTTGTAAACAAATGGCTCACATATACCCTTTTTCTCTAACGAAAATGAAAAAAAATTAATTTTAATCTAAATTTTTATTATTTTTTTCTAAAAAATATAATTCCATATGAATAAATTTAATCCTCGTCAAACATATTTTTTTTGACTTTTTTTTTGTTTCAATGACTAATTTATAATTATTATTTTGATAATCAAATTTATTTATGTTTCACTAATATTCTTGTAAAAGTTATTGTAGATGACCAAATTTTTTCTTCGAATACGAAATTAAATTACAATACACACAAAAAAATAGTTTAATTTTTTTTTCTTTAAACTAAGGAATGAAAGAAAAAAACAAAATAAGAATAAGAAACTCAAATAATTATAATAAAAGAAGTCAAAAAATAATTTATGTATGAAAAACATTAAAATATACCTTGAACTTTGATAGAAAAATCATATATACCCCTAAATAAATTTTTTTAAAAAATTAGAAGTAATAAATATAAATTTAAAACTAATCTTTTAACTTCCGTTAAATGAAGGGTATATGTGAGCCATTTTGTAACGGCAGGGATATATGTGAGCCGTTTGTATAACGGTAAGGGCATATATGAGCCAGTTTTATAACGAGGGGTATATCAGCTCCAAATGACAAAGTTGAGGGGTATATCAGACCCTTTTCCCTTTAATTAATCACAACTAATTTAACTGCTTCTTATTTTATGGTAACTATTTAAATTTTATTGAGCTGTAAATAAATTTCCGTATATTAAAAGTAAAACAAAAATTTTTTTTAGGAAACTAATGTCCTATATAATTACACTTACAAAAACACGGTCACATTATTCCAACAAGAAAAGAAAAAAAACAGAGTCTGAAATTGTTCTTCAATGGCGGAAAATCAAGAATCTGAGATTATGTGGAAGAGGGGTAGAACATTAGGGCAGGGAAGATTTGGCTTTGTTTCATTAGCTTCTACGACTCATAATTCTCCTCTCATCCCATCACTTATTGCTGTCAAGTCTTGTAGGTTGAGCCATTCTCAGTCTCTTGAAGATGAAACTGAGTTTTTGAGAATGTGTCAACACTCTCCTCATGTCATTCGATCTTTCGGAGTTAAAGTCACTCAAGAAGATGATATACTTCTTTACAACTTGCTCTTAGAGTATGCCTCTGCGGGGAGTCTTGCTGATCGTCTTCTCAATAATGATCAACTAGGGTTGCCTGAGTTACAAGTACAAAAACACACCAAGAATGTTCTTTTAGGGCTAAGCTTCATTCATCGAAAAGGGATCATTCATTGTGATATAAAGCCACACAACATTCTTCTTACTTCTACTGATGATACGGAGGAGGTGGCAAAGATTGCTGATTTCGGGCTTTCGTTAACTTTGGAACAGAGCTGCACGCAGAAACAGGGGATGAGAGGTACTCAAAGGTACATGGCACCTGAATCTCTACTTAAGCAGGAGTATGGTCCAGAAGCTGATATTTGGGCACTTGGATGTACTGTTTACGAGTTGATCACTGGAACACCACTATGGGAATCATCCAATTCAGATCCAAAGTCTGATGATGTATGGCACCGAATTAAGTACGAGGAACCAAATTTGGAGAATCAGAAACTGTCTACAGAGGCAAAAGATTTCTTGAGATATTGTCTGATCAAGAATCCAAAATCGCGTTGGACTGCAGGACTGCTATTGAATCACTCTTTTATGAAATCAGCTGACAATGTCCTGCCTCCAAAGAAGAGGAAGAGGCAACATGGTTACATGTCCAGTTTACAAAGGCCTAACCAAAAGAGAGCATTCAGGACACAGCCACACATTCGTCATTTGGTTATAGAACACTGATGCAGATTCTGAAGACGAAAACTCAACTTTTTTTAGATNTTGTTTTTAGATAGATTGACTATAGAACATTGACACTGTTATTATTATATATGCTTATAGTTTATCAACACGAAAACAACTTTGTTATATGTAATTTTTGGCCATCATTGATGAGTGGCATCATTTTTTTTTATAATACATGCCTCAATAAAAGGATTGGAGAATTCTATTCTATAACGTTGTTTAATTTCCAAATTTAAACTCCGTTTTCGATGCATGAATTATGTTTCTGCATCTCATAGTAGTTAATACTCTTGTTTCGTTTCTGGTTGTTATGTTTTTAGATGTTTCCATCTGTAAAACATGATTTATGTTTCCTAGTTCTCGCAGCCCAAACTCTTCTTCGGACATGCTAAAAAGTTGCCTAATGACCTCTTTTTCAAGATCAGCCAACACCTCTAATCAGTTGTATATACTACAAATGGTCTTTTATGGCTCTATAGGATGAAGATGTACAACAACTGTCTGCATCACTACTATTTCTTGGAAGTGAAATCCTCTTTCTCTGCGTGGCAGCGAACTTCTGCCATCTCTTATAGCTATCTTGATGAGTTTCTTAACACTAAGCATTAGTTCTTTTAGAGAAGACTGGAAAGAAGAAAACAAACTAGAAATTTAGAGACCTTTAATAGCTAAACTGATAATGCAGCTTGTCCTTGATGATGAAAAGGCTCGAGCTATTTATACAAGAGGTTGGAGACCTGAGTTGGAGTTAAATTCTTTGTCGCTAACCATCAAAGGCAAAGCCATGTGTTCATGCCTGTTGTCCGTCGTGCTGATAATAGACCTTATATTTGTAATAGATGCTAATGTAGTAGGATAAAGATGTCTAGTTTCTTCATTCAATTTGCTCGATAACAGAATGCTCGATAACAGAATGGACACATCAATTATCATATCAGGACTTCTCATTAATGCCTAGTAGTTTGAAATCTTCAATGAAGAAATGATAACTCAGTGGTGTATTATGTTTTTCTAGGTAAAGAGCAAAATCATGTTATGCTCATTTGGCAAAGAGAATGAAGCACTTCTTCCATTTGCTGTCCTCAATAACAGCTAACAGGGCTAAGCTATGATCAAAGCGAGTGAATCTAAATTGCGAAGTAAATTTATCTACTAAAATATTACCCCCTCTACCCCTTGAGCCCGAGACCTCTTGGTTAAGAATGAAGGAGTACTTACCACTTCACCACTATCCTTGTTGATATGTCATCGTGTACATATCATCATAAGAATTCTTTATTGTCTAATGATATATTTTCTGCAAACTAGAACACATCACTCTTTCTTCTATTGAGAACAGACACAATCTATAGAGAAATATTTTTAAAAATATTATAATAACATGGACAACTAATATGAAACGTAAACCTACTTGGTACATTATAGTTCCTCTGTTTCGTCTAAGTATCCACCAGTTGCAACTGTTTCTTTTTTATATCGACTTCTTCTCAGCTTCCATACCACCGATGTAAAAGGCCAATCCCCATTAAAGCACAGTCATGCTCGTTCGTCGTATGGGTTATTTCTCACCTTCTCTTTCTATAAAGACCTCACCTTTCTTCTCTATTCTCACAAAAAACCCTTTTCCGTTTCATCATCTTCATCCTATCCAATTCTTCAAACCAATTCACACCAAATCCCCACAAACCCATCTCTTTTCCATGAACCAAAAACCCAATTTCACCACTTCCGCTGCTTTTCTCCAAGAACCCACAAACACAAAAACCTTGTCTAACAGGTCGGCCAAGAAAGCTCGCCGTGACGCCCCTGAGAGTGTGCTGCGTCATCAGTTAGACCAGTGTTCTAAACGGGGTGATTTACAGGAAGCAATTCGACTTTATGAAGAAGCTAAGTTAAACAATATTACCCTTAATGTTCATCATTATAATGTGTTGCTTTATCTTTGTTCTTCTGGTTCGGGTACTGAGGGATGTGGGATTGAGAAGGGATTTCAGATTTTTAAACAGATGGGGGTTAATGGTGTTGCTCCGAATGAGGCGACGTTTACTAGTGCTGCTAGATTGGCAGTTGCTAAGCAAGACCCAGAAATGGCTTTTGATTTAGTGAAGAAAATGAAGAGTTTTGGTGTTCCTCCTAAGTTAAGATCATATGGGCCAGCGTTGTTTGGGTTTTGTGAAAAGGGAATGGCTGATAAGGCTTATGAGGTTGATGTACATATGGGGGAATCAGGGGTTGTGGCTGAGGAAGCAGAGCTTTCTGCTCTGTTGAAAGTTAGTACTTTTTCTAAAAAGGCTGATAAAGTATATGAAATGATGCATAGATTAAGGGCAAGTGTAAGGCAGGTGTGTGAAGAGACTGTTGGTGTAGTAGAGGATTGGTTTAATTCTGAATATGCTGCTGAGGTTGGGCTGCAGGATTGGGATGCTCGGAAAGTGAAGGAAGGTGTTGTGAAAGGAGGAGGTGGTTGGCATGGACAAGGGTGGTTGGGAAAGGGGAATTGGACTGTAGTGAGGGTGGAGATGGATAGTTCCGGAGTTTGCCGTTCATGTGGGGAAAAGCTTGTGTGCATTGACATTGATCCTAAGGAGACAGAGAACTTTGCTAATTCCTTGGCTGAATTGGCTTCTGAAAGAGAAGTCAAGGCTAATTTTGTGCAATTTCAGGTCTGTTGATTTTCTTCTGGTGCATTTTATAAATTACTTGTTACATAAAGGGTTACCCTTCTTCTTGGGCTAAATGGTAGAATTACATGTATTTCTCCCCTGTTGGTATTAAGATTTTTGCGTCCAGTTAACTGAAGTATTGATTAATTGTTTGAATACTTGCCAGGATATCCTACATGGTTCATTGTATTAGTGTTTTTAGAAGTCTGTTTTTGTTTCGATGAAGTAATTGACTTAATTAATGACATTAACAAGATGCGAAATAATTACAAAATATAGAAGCAATGCTCATGATAGTGATTGAGGGCTCACATGATATATGCTTTGATGAACTCCACGGATTCTTGGTAGAAAGCCATTGTGTATTCATCAGGACCAGGTGCCTTGTCTAGTGTACATGACTGTATAGCTGCTAACACTTTTAGAAGTTTCAAGTAAGTCTAACACTTAATTGCATTAAGCACCTTCGACTCATGGATGGCTTTGCCATAAAGTTTACATATGCATTCCTGCTGCTGCCATCCCAAAGAGCAAAGCATTGAAGTTAAATCAACCCCATCAAATAAATATAAAAGAAATAAAAGGGTACTTTGTCTAGATATATTATACTTGGAGATTATAGGTTGGGATTCCCTTATAGGATTTTGATGAAGGCCTCTATGATTTCTTTTTGATGACTAATAAGATTTTATAGCACGTTTGGGCAAAAAACCATGTACAAGTAGTATACCAAGATAAGTAGAAAATCTATAACAAAGTATGATTTTCTATGAACGTCACCCACTCTCTATACATAAAGGAAATTCGTGAATGCACTAAAACGAAATTAGGGCTAAGAGGCTATTCATCAACTGTGCAAAATCACTACCCTCAAAAGCTCTCCTATTTCCTTCTCTCCAGACAATCCACTAAGTGCGAGTGGAGCAATCTTCCAGGCCCTACTTCCTCTCCTCCACTTTGCACAGTTCTAGGTAACTTCAGTTCTTACATGATGCCTGGCATAACCCACTGAAGGCCTCTATGATATGTCAGATACAGTGATAGGTTGGGAATAAAGCTGTCTGCTTTTGTCTTTATTATGTAGTGTTTAATGCAAACAATAAAATAGGATCATGATGTTGTAACACAAATAAATAGCTTATATGCTTGTTTATGTCAACCTCTACGATTAGCATTTATGATTTAACACTCTTATGTGTGGTGATTCTTTAAAGCATGAATTTTTCTGAAAGATCGTTACCACAGATATATTCATTTAATGTAGGTAAAATGCTTCTGTGTATTTCCAATATTTGTTGTCTCCATGCTTCAGGCATTCAGTGCTTGAAAGAATATTGAACTGATATAGAGTTGCACTCACTCAGGACTGGCTTCAGAAGCATGGTCCATTCGATGCCGTGGTGGATGGTGCAAATGTCGGCCTTATCACTCAACGAAATTTTAATTTCTCTCAGGTAGAACTATGTTTTTTCCTGTCTTTTCTTGTGTTTTTTCTTTGGGTGTGTGGATGGGAGGGTAGAATTAGGGATGCAGTTTGATATGTGTATAGAAGTTAATCATATATATTTCAGCGGTAGAGAGGGTGACTCTTGGACTTACTTACCATCCCTATATTCGTTTTATTCAGCATGACCAAGAAATATAACTTACTTCGCGTCCCTCTTCTTGTGTTATTTAGTATGACTAAGAAAGAGAGAGAGACACAGAATAACTGCCCCTTTCTGTTTAACTTCATAGAAATTGATGATGCTAATGTGGAATAGGTTGCAAAGTCTTCCAGTTTTAATTTATCAAAATGACCCTTATGCCCAGTTCCTTCCCACCCACCCACCTAGGCACCCACTGTCTAGTATGGATTCGTTATCTCTTAAGTAGTGATGGGAAGCGTACCAACTTCTCAAGATGATGTTCTAGCTAGATAGTGTATAAGAAAGAGTTCATATAGATTTCTTTCTATTGCAGCTCAGGTCTGTTGTCAATAAATTAAGGCAGATGAGTGAATCGAAGAAACTTCCATTGGTTATTTTGCACAAAAGCCGTACAACTGGTGGTCCTGCTCAACATCCTAATAACAAGAAGCTGTTAGAAAGCTGGAAGAAAGCAGGTGCACTTTATGCCACTCCACATGGTTCAAATGATGATTGGTAATACTCTTTACTTTGAGCTCTTATATGCAAATAGGAATTGGTGGCTAGTAGGTAGGTGAACTTATTTGTTTCCAAGAGGGTACAACTCATATATAATTAAATTTTATGGGAGAAAAAGTAATCTATTTAAACAGATGCCATCAACATAATAGTGATGTTGCTCAGCAAATTACTGAACATACCAAGAAACCCGTCTCTATAAATGGATCTGATGGTATATCCATATCTCTTTTCTTGACTAGTCTTGCTTTCTTGCAGTTACTGCTAGTGTTGCCCAGCTGTTTGAGTCCACATTTCTGCTGTCCTTTCCTCCAACTGTTAGCCTGTTCTTTTTCTGTGTCACTCCATTCAATTCTTTATTCTTTGTTGGGACCAAAGTCGCTCTTGCACACTTTTCTTCTTCTCTCTTTGAGTGTCTGGTTGTCATCAACATTTTTCCTCCATTCAAGAGCAAATTGTTCTTCTCCACATTGCTCAACGCGCACAACTTTTTTTGTTGGGATCAACACACATAACTTCAACTCATCATGACATGAAAATCTGACATTGAACATGAAACAATTGCTTCACCTTTCCCTTCTTTGCATGAAATTCTGACTGGCACCAGATGCAAATTCTAGGTTGTACCAGACACCCTTAATATAACCAGTGTAGCTCTTGTTGGTTGGCTTTTGTTTTGTGAGTGCTTTCATATTATGGCTTTTCTGAGGCGTAAGCTTATTCTCCAGGTACTGGTTATATGCTGCTGTCAGTTCCAAAGGCTTGCTTTTGACAAATGATGAGATGAGAGACCATTTGTTCCAACTATTAGGCACTAGCTTTTTTCCCAGATGGAAGGAAAAACATCAGGTCTAATCTCTCTCTCTCACTATTCTGTAACATGTTAGACAATGAAAAGTTGGAATCCTTATTACAGTGCTATAGAGTCCTCTATTACAGTTCCTACTAAAGATGGAGTAAAAAAAAGGGTACTCTTTTTAGTGTATAGTAGCTTAATATCTGTATAAGTAGGTTATGCCAAAATAAAAAAGAAGAAGAAAGACAGTTATGCCGAGAAAAAGGTGAAGTCCTGTTACACTGTTCCTATTAAATTACCAAAATTCTTCATTATAGCTGGTTGTCAAAGAATGCAGAGATAGGTGCAGGGTTGTGAGAATTGAAGTTCTCCTAAAGAACTCGTCTGATGGAGTTGAGAGAGTTTATGTTATTGGGGTTAATGGTGATGCTTTTAAATAAGGCAATCAGCAGTTAGATTCCATAACGGTCTTCTATTTACAAATTGCAGATCCGGATGACAGCTTCAAGAGATGACGGACTTAAGCTCCATATGCCACCACCCTATTCAATTGTTATTCAGGTGAGCCATCTCATGACTAATCCATATAAGTTAAGCTCACCTTAGCTGTTATTCTAATGTCCAACTCTACTTTGTACGTGTGAAATTGAAATGTAGGAGTCAGAGCAGGGTTGTTGGCATGTACCAACTCTTACTGGAGATGACCTTGAGATACCAAGACAGTGGCTATGTGCTACCAGGAAAAAAGCACTTCACTCTGTCTTTCGATGAACTGGGAATCAAATCATTAACATATAAATGTGATTTCTGGGACAGCATCAGTGAAGCAACCATGCATGAGTGCTTTTTTTCTTTGAAGAAGCTTATAATTTGAACTTCTCATAGGTTGTTGTAGATGGAGATCAGGAAGATCGCTAAATACAAAAGTTTCTGGATACAGTTAACGTCTCTATAACAATCTAGTTTTATTATCTTGTATACTAGTTTTTGCTTGTGTGTTCTGGAGTATTTGGTCAATTTTTTTGTAACAATTTTGCCAGTTACAAGTGTTAGAAGGAAAAAGTTCTGCCACAATAGAAGAATCGTGCTTTTGAAACTCAAAGAGGATATTGCTGCATTTTTAATATTTAATTTGCTGGTCCCCGAGTACAAGAAGAAAAACAGCTTATGAAGTTCAAATTATTTTTCTTTGAAGAGAAACATCTATTTGATCAGTTGAACAATCTTGCTAGAGTTTGATTATCAGTATTATCTCCTCAGAGAATTTCTGTGTATAGTTATTTATTGCAGGAATCAAATTCTTCAAAGAACACCAGGAATATGGTTTCAATTGATTTAATGACAATGGTATTGAAAGCTATGCATACACTATTGGTTCCAAGAACTTGGATGACTGTTGGGGTATCTTTCCCATCTTGCAAGCCGAGCTGCAGTTTGATATTTCACTTTTATTCTTTAACACTCAACCACCCCACAGATCCAAACTCCTCTATGACTAAATGTTGCCCCTCTTTGGTGCTTCTAGTTTTAGTATCTTAATAGTCAGATAAACTCATCTAATTTTGCGAATAGTCAATTTTCTTATTAGACTTTGTATTAATTTAGTTAGGTGGTTTCCTGCCAAAAGCACAATCTGGAGATTGATAGGCAGAGGCAGATCAGATCTGGAGGTCGATAGGAGCAAAATGCCAACTGCACCCCACTCTCTTGAAGAAGTATGTTTTCTGTTAATATATACCAATTCTAATAGATATCTTATCAATATACAATGTTGGAGCTGAAGCAGTCCAAATCCCTATTACATATACACTGTGTTCGCCCCTATTGACATATATCCTTGTTTTGTACATGCATTCCTTATTGTTCTCTAGAACTTTATCCTTTTTTTCTTCAATATGCATGGCTAACAATGACAAGGGGAAGTATTGAAAATAATGCATAAAGTTCTCATGGCTAGCAATATCCAGAGGATATCTAAAGGCAGGGAGATCCATCTTCTACATTTAGCCAACTTTAGGAAAACCAGTATGCATATGATATGTTATTATTGAAAGTAGTTTGCATACTCCCTCTTCGAATAAGACAAAAGCAATAGAGACAGGTCTCATGTAGCTGCAATAAAATTTTTTTTATGTGCACATGACATATTTCAACTTATGACATCTTCATCAGCCAAAACTAGGATCATCAGGATATGTAAGACTTTAGCTTTGACTAGTTAGGTCTGAATCTCACTAGTCAAAAACTAATTTCAAGGGGTTAACATACTAACAAATGCTGAAGATTATATATAAACCTGCAATATAAAATGTGATTTTGCGGAGTTACATCCAAGTCCTAGATAGATTCGTAGTTTATGTTGTGACACGGGTACTTAACATAATAGCAACAAAAATCCACTTTCAGTAAGTCAGGATTCGAAAAAAAGAAGTCAGGATTCTAAACAAAAATTTCAGGGTTCTTGGAAAATATTACATTTTCAAAAAGCCACTTTTGATCAAGGGTTCTTTCTTGTTGAGATGCTTACATATGCTTGAGGGTCTTTGTTAGTGACTATGAAAGGAACCATTCATGGTAGCTATAACTGAATATTCCTGGTTTGATAATGTCGCAGTTGATCAAATCAGTGTCTTCTGAAAATCAATAAGCAATAACCATTAAGCAGCATGTTCGGAGGAGCCCTTTTTATGCTTTTTTTCAGTCAAGTTTTGGTCCCTTTAGAACTCTATTCTTTACATTGAGTCCTCTTTAGCTTCTGCTTCTTCAATAAGAAAGATCAATATCTGATCTTCATGCTATGATCAATGAAGACCCAAAAATAGACTTTATGATCTTCAATGTCAGATCTTCACACCATTATCAATTTGTTTCTCACTCTACTTTTCAGGTTATCATATCATGCTTGATATGAGTTACACTTTGTTACAAGTAAGTTTAACCTGATAGTCTCTGAACATAAAACTCAAATTTTTTCTCCCCATCTTTTACAAGTACGTGGTGACTCTGTTTCTTACTGAAACATGGAGGATGTATGCAGACTAAGTTAGACATGCTCATTAATTTCCATTGAGGAAACTTCAAGATCTTCTAGGCTGGAGAATAATTTAAACAAATAAATACTCTAATGGAACTTCTTAAAATAGCTATAAGGCATACTGATTTGCATTATCCAAGTCCATTTCAGCAGGATCACAGGTGTGAGAAGTTAAGATAGGATGTTGCCAATTCTCGAAAAAGAAGTTAAGATGGGGTTAAATAGATAGCGAAGAGCAGAGATGCTGATTGATTATAGTAGAGAGAAGCAATGTTGATTTTAGAGATATTTGTAATAACCTGGTTCACAGTAGCTACCAGGTTACAAGTCACTTCCTTGCTTTTGGTGGTGGTCTCTTTTGCAATGGCTTAGTCCAGACAAGGCAATAACCCATCTAAAGCTGTATGAGCAAGTGGGGTTTTGACTCCATTGCTACACAAGTGTATGTAGTCTTGCTGAAATGCACAGATAATTAAGAACAATAGAGATGTTTCACATACTGGATATGATAAAAAGATAGATCAAAAGTAAGAATATTAGAGGTACCTTGAAAGTAAGTCTATATTGGGTTATGTTGTTGGAAGTAAGAATATACAACAACATACCTTGTGTAATTCCACAGGTCAGGTCTCTCGACCATAGTCCTTACCCCTAGCTCATGGGGGGTAGAGATGTTATTTTCGATAGACCCTCATCTTAAATAACTTGAAAGTAAGACTATGAATGTCATATTTGTTGTGATACCCCAAAGTTACTTTGAGAAACAAGTTGTGCATGACCTTTTCCCCTATTTATGGTTTAGTTGTAGAATATTTAACTTCTTTTGTATCCAACATCATGTTAAAAGTTCTAACTCCGTTTTATCCTGCTTTAGGAGAAGCTGTATCCATAGAAGAGTTGCTTGCCTAATGCGAGAAGAGATCTCAACAACACAATGAAACAGCATCATCATCAGTGAAATACTTGCAAGAGCAGCTTACTTGCAGTTGTGGAGAACAAGAAATATGCCTTACAAGTATAATGCCCCAGTGATGAGAATCCACCAAAAAATCTAACTTGCTTATTACCCACCAGTGAAATTTGGCAAGCAAGAGTAACTCATAAAAATGAATCATCCTAGATTTACTTCACAGATCATACAGCTCTAAAAAAAGTAGCTAACTGTAACTTATTTGATCACACAACAACAAAAGTTTAGTTCATATCTTAAATCATGAGAAACTTTCTATAACATTCCCTCCGGTCTATTTTCCTTGTCGTCCTTATTAAAAATAGATGATTCAAAATACTCTTGTCTTATATAGTGACACAAAATAAAATTGCCTCCAAATGTCACCTTAGAAATTCAAAGTAAAGATTAGTATGCATTTTCAACTAGAGAATTACTTCCTCCATTAAAAAATATTACTTGTTACAATTTCTTTTTTGAGAATCAAACTATATGAATATTGACTAATATCTTAGTCAGAAAAAATAAATACAATTCTATAGTGTTTTTCATATGATTTTTGAATATTTTAATTTTAATTTCAAAAAATTAAATTAATCTAATCTAATCAATTTGTGAATCGTAAAATAAAATATTGTTCACACGGTTCTCAAAGCAGAGAAGGAAGGGTGGGCAATAGGTACCACGAGCTCTCTGTCCCACACAAGCAAGTGTAGTTCATTGGTTTCACCGAATGCTCCTATCTCTCGGCAAAGATTGTGTGCAGTTATACTTCGTGATGCTGTAGATCAATCTAGTCTCCGTTGGGTTCCAACCAGGGATTCTATTCCTTTAAAGATTATCTTTTCCATTAGTCGAAACTTGTGGGAAGGATAACCGATATCGGGAATCAAATATTTATAGGGATAACTTAATAATATATATCTCTTGCTACTATTTATTATTAAGTGACCTGGCAGAAGGCAGACCTCATCCCAAACGGATATAATATCCACTCCCCCATAAGGAAGGCACTGATTGGCGTTTCTTCACACAACACCAGAGAAAGAAAAAAAAAAAAACAGAAATGGCGCTGAAGCCATTGTCTTCCATATTTGCAAATTCAACAAATCCACCATTAACATCTGCAAAACCCCATCATCAAAACATAGGGCTATCGAGAAGAGATTTCATCAATGTTGGTCTTTCTGTAATGCCACTGCTCGTATCTCCTCCTCCGCTTTCCATTGCTCGAGAAGTTGAAGTTGGTTCTTTCTTGCCTCCATCACCTATTGATCCTAATTTTGTTCTCTTCAAAGCAACTCCTAAAGACACTCCTGCTCTTCGTGCCGGTATAATGTCGACCACTCTTCATTCTTATTATCTTTGTGTGTAAACTGTTTTATTCATTTGATTTTTGGGTAATTGTGTAGTTTTAGTTTGTACCCATTTTAATTTTGAATTTGAGCAAGATTTTTCCACTGCAGAGTTGGGAAAAGAGTCATAGTTTCTGTAGTTCGCTAGAAGCTTCTGCAAAGCAATATCCTGATAAACAAAGCTCATTAACCTGAAAGAATATTGATTGTATTAGAATAACAAGCTTAGTGGATCCAGAAATTTGGATAGAAGACAAGTCTCTAATTCTTTACCTCTTAGGCAGTGAAAAATGCAGTATTTTGGCTTAGGCGGTTCGGAACGTGAATTTGGAAGCTCGAGGTAAATTTTGAATCCCTAAACCACTGGGCCAACCTCTTGTTTTGTGTTTAGGAGATACAAAATTTATATATAATTGTCAAGAGGGTTCTGATGAACATCTCGCCCCCTAGATCCACCTCTGCTTTTAGGTGCCTAGGTACCCGTATTCTGGAACTTGTTTATTTTAAATCCCAAGCCTAAAATGAGTGAGTACTTGTATTCTCATTACTTTATGAGTTTATCACCTCAAAACCAAGTTCCAAGCTCCTTTGAGAAAATAGATTGTAGTAAGAAAGAAATCTACTTGGTTTATGAATCAGATCTAAAATAGGCAAGCAGCACAAAATGTCTGTGTGGAACTTGTGTAGAACCTAAGATATGGCAACAGCTTGACAGGTTTGAGCCTTATTATAATGCATTGCTGGTTCCTAGTCCATGTAACCTTGCTTTTGTTGCTGCTCAATTTTTTGTTTGAGTAAAATATTCTGCCATTTAATGTTTCTGTAGTTAATAAATGGTGTTGGCATTAATGTTGGATCAATTTGTAAGTATCTCTTTTGTGTTACGGACCACATCCTTGCTGAGCGATGAGCTATTTCAGATATGAGAGTGCAGTCAGAGTGTTCTCTTAATTGGCAATACATTTTATATCTGCCTGTGGCCTATTATGGTGGTTTGTCCAATCAAGTAATGCCAATTTCTTAGTTGTAACATAACTTCTATTAGTACCTTTTCTTCTTCTTCTTCTTCTTTTTAGTGTAGTTCATATCTTCTTGATATGCTTATGAAGGTTACCATTTACATAAATTGGTGTTTCCGTTTTCAACATTTGTTTCTCCTGTAGATTGCTTATGATGCTTTATATTTAGTTTCTTGCAGGAAATGTGCAGCCTTACACATTTATTCTTCCTCCAACCTGGAAACAACTCCGTATAGCTAATATACTATCTGGAAACTATTGCCAACCCAAATGTGCAGAGCCGTGGGTGGAGGTGAAGTTTGAAAATGAAAAACAGGGTAAGGTTCAAGTGGTGGCTTCTCCTTTGATCCGTCTCACTAACAAACCTAATGCAACTATTGAAGACATTGGGACCCCTGAGAAAGTCATTGCTTCTCTTGGCCCTTTTGTCACAGGAAACACTCTCGATCCAGATGAACTCCTTGAGACTTCTATAGAGAAACGTGGTGATCTAACGGTGAGAGTCTTCTCATTTTCTCATCCATTTATCATATTGAAAAAATAATATGTTCCCCCTTATCTTCATCCCTTATTTCCAACACATAAGAGGACTGGCATGGCTGGTAATCTTGTCTATGATGGTTTACTCGAAAGCTAATGGAGTCATGACTAAGTTGCTTAGACAGTACTTAATATCTCAGCGGGATAAATGGCACGAAGAAAGTATCCATGGATTTTATCTGGCCCCAGCAATATGCAACAGCCTGATTTAGCAAATGATAGGTGCATCATAGTTATGTTTTTCCTGGAAAAAAATTACTCCGCTTCTAAGAAACTGGTTTCACTGTTTGGTGCTCCATACAACAATGTATTTCTATGCATTTGGTCTTCCTGTTATATGCAACTGTTGCTCTTTAAATCTCCTGATGAAGAGAATGCTTCTATCTTTGTGTTTGCAGTATTACAAGTACGTTCTTGAAACTCCATACGCTCTTACTGGATCTCACAACCTAGCCAAGGCAACGGCTAAGGGAAATACAGTTGTCCTCTGTGTGGTCAGTGCCAATGACAAACAGTGGGCATCATCACAGAAAACTCTACAGGCTATTCTTGATTCCTTTGAAGTGTAGTTCCTTCCCCTCGTCTTCATTTTCTCTGTCTCTTCCCTTACATAGAGTGAGTGCCATGGGATAAGTGGCTCAAAATTGATTTTTGTAATGCAATAAACAAGAATTGCTTCTGTCGAACCCAGATTATATTGTTGTTTTTACTGTATCCCCCTTTCAATTGTATCATATCAATACAAAAAATGCACGAATGAGTGTTGTACTGTTAACTACTTGTGTGTTTGTTCTTATGAATTTAGAAACGGCCTGCTGTATTTGTGCGCGAGCTAAAGCTTTTTGAAAGTAATAATTTGAAGGTATAATAGAGAACTTTTATTTCTTTTATTATTTCTTGATTTATCAAAATGAACAAATAGTTAGGAACAATAAAAAAAATAAAAGTGGACAAGTAATTCAAAATGTAGAAATAAAATATTTTGGAAAATGTATATAAATATATCTATCCAGACAAGAAGACAAAAGTCAAAAATAAATCTTACGGGTGAAGATATGGAATTTAAAATAAAATTTCAAATTAATATCTTGATATTTCGATTTATCACAATGATAAATAAAGTCAACAATGACTCAGCGATGAAAAAGGTCCTCCTTCTTGCTGTCTATCAATAAAAAAAGTAAGATTACAATTTTTTGAATAAATTTATTTAATATCAAAATAAAAGTAGAATTATATTACGTAAATTGAAACGAACGTAATATGTCATATTTTAATAAATAGTTTCAGTAATTGAAAGTGCGTACAAAGAAAGCAGTGAAGTGAACATCCTACCACGGGGTGCGGACTGTCCATTCGGAATCGGAGGCAGATATCAGCGATGGCCACCGCCGGTAAACTCGTGTCGTCGTCGTCGGCACCCAAGCCTTTCGATTTCTCCGACGATTCAGTTCCTAAGAGAGTCGTTCTGTCGAGTGATCAGCAGCGTTATTGCTTGGAAGCACTCAAAGTCTTCAAGGACAAGAGGTTTTCTGCTCCCGAAAAAATCCGCCAAGAGTTCATGACGTTGCAGGTCCGTTTGCATTATACTCTCTTTCTTTCTCAATTTTATTGTTATTTAATGTTGTGCATTTTGATAAAAGAGGAGGGTATTTATTCAATTGGTCAATTTTTTTGAAGAATATTTTCTCAAGTTACTCGAAGAATGATGAAAATAACTTCCAAAACAGGTTCTACAAGTAGCATTTCATATTGATTGTATCCTCCAACGCACCTCATCTTTACCTCCACCTTATTTGTCTATATTATGTACAAATGCTTTTAGTATAGTATATTTTGCTAAGTACTATACACAAGAAAATAAGTTACAAATCCACTTATTTCCTGGAAACTATTTCCTTCATACAGAATACACCCGAAATGTTGAATTTGGGATATATGAGATGGATCCAAACAGAGTGAGATGGATATAAAGTATTCTTAGTCCATGTTCAACTAGTTAGGGAATATGGTGGAGTTGATTGAAGTGTGATGATTATTTGATTTTTAGTTGGATATTCACAGTCATGTTATCATATATCAATTAGAAAAATCAAGTCTTTCTATGCTAAGAATGAATTGCTGTCGTCATTGGACTTTTCAACGTTTCTTCTTCACATAGGTGGTTCCATTCTTGGAAAAATTGTGGTAGTTTGAATGCTTCAAACAGCAAATTCATTGGAACGTATTAAATGGTTCATATTAATCGATATGTATATAGAGGATTTATGCTATGGACTCCAGGTAATTTAGAATTAAGATGTAGTTGATAAATTGACTGATTGAAGTGTTGGGAAATTGTTTGAGTTCTAGTTGGATTTTTACTGTCATACTATTTTGAAAAGGGAAATCTCTTACTCCTTGTAGGATGACTGCCAACCTTAACTAGGTGATAACATCATGAAGGCTTTAGGCATTTAATTCATTACGTCATATGAAATAGGCTTAAGTTAATTGATCTTGAGCCGACTACTAGTAGTTAGGGATCGAGAAGCAGTTAACCGGTTGATTGATTGATTCAAAGTTTTGGGTGATATTGATGACTTGATAAATACCAGACACATTAATTTATTCGATTCAAACACAATACACATGAACATTTTTCCAAAGTGGGAATATAACTAAGTTAAAGACTTAGCGCTTCTAATATTCTGACATATGCTATTTTGAAACATCTCCTACTGTGTTCAATCACAATTTTAAGCTCTCAGCATTAGCATGTGTTGTAGTATGTTTTACAGGATTCTACAATCTATACCATATCGCTAGCCTTTCCTCTCTGAATTTGTACATCTTTTCACTACAATTAGTGTCTCCTTGAGATATAGCATCTTTTTTTTTTCGATTGGTAAAAGTAATTTGATTCAGCAAAATGCTCTTTCTGGTATAGAATTTCTGCAGCATTCTTCCCCTCATTTCACTTATCCTATGCTAATATGATAATCCAAAACTTGTTGCTTCTCATTTAACATTCTTTATGTTTTCTTGTAGGTAATCATTCTTAGAAGATTAGAGTTAGAATTTGTTTCCACGTGAAAAAAGGACTAGTTCTTTTTCCTTTCAAAGAGTAATTATTTATTGATCCCGCTTTGGGATTACACTGGGTATGTTGTTGTATGGGAAAGCTCATACTAGGGTATAGGAGAAGTAAAGAAGTTCTGCAAAAATACAGTTCTCTATGAACAACATCTAGTTAGTATAACTCTATACTACCAGAGGTTTTATGTTCTCTCTTAAATTTACTAGAAACAACATATTTGCCTTAATTTGCATGAGAATACCTTTTTATCGGTAATTTGTATAACAGTATTATTCTCCCCTCGGAAACTCCATTCCTTTCTCTCCTATTACCCACATTTGGACAGATCAGGTTACATTCCTGCTCTCTATCTCCGTTTCCTTCTTTCTTCTAAAGCTCCAACTGAACATGAGATCTTTCCTTGTATATGGTATTGCCTACTGAACGCCAAAGGGATTCAATACTACCCACCTTAATCAACTTTCTAATGGGCAATGCGTGAGCAAGTGATCCACATCTGCGCAGGATTGTTTACACATATAGCACCAGCTATTTTGTCCTAACTTCCGTTTGCTCAAGTTCTCTGCAGTAAGGATGACTACCCTTTCTGTTGCTGGAAAACATACCTTCATCAGAGCTCTAGGAATCCAGATTGAGATCTGTGGGAGAATTATGTGTTTTCTTTTTAGTAGTCTGTCGTAGGACTGCTTAAGTCCAAAATTCCTCATGCTTGCCCATTCCATAACTAAGAATTCTGACCTGTTGGTGTGATGTTTTGCTTTTAAAGTAGTTCAAATAGGTTGTGGAACTCACCTATCTCCCACAGCTCTAATGATCAAGTTGCTTAGTTTTGTCGTTACATTTCAGAGAGTAATATTGTTACTTTCTTGAGATCCGGAATGTATTAGGAAGGCCTTGCTCAAAGTATCAACTCCGAAAAGCAAAAATGGAGGCATATTGGGAGTTAGGTGGTCTTAACTCTTAAGTGTCTATATGAAGCAAAATAACACCTTTCAATAGTTTTAGGAAAATATTGAGAAGCTTCTTTGATGGTTGAGTTCATTTATGTATTGTTTCCCGCTCTCATTTAAATCTAGTTTCCAAAAAAAAATAAAAAATCCAAGCATCTTTTATGTGATGTTTTGGGTGGATGCTGGTGGTGGTGACTCCACTTAAAATGAGCTAAATTTATGTCAAAGGACAGCTCTCTTATGTTTTGAGAAAGTTGTTGTTGCATGATGTTGTTTGTTTTGCTTCTTTGTTATTTATTTGTTGAGATCTTGGCTTTCTGTAAGTAGCATGATATTATCCTGAATTCCAAGAACACCTCTTATGACTCAGGCAACTAGGATGAGAGCTTCAGAAATGAAAAGTAGATGCTCAATGGCTTTGAACAGCGCAAACATTAGCAAAAATCGATACACTGATGTTCTGCCATGTATGCAGATCAGTTTCTATCAATTCTTCGATTGATGTTGAAGTTGTGTATTATAACCTGTGAATAATTATATCAAGCTTCATTCTTCTCAGTTGACAATAACAGGGTTGTTTTGGACCCACCAGCTAGAGGATATATAAATGCAAGCTTCATTAAGGTAGACTTCTACGTCCATTACTTGAAATTAGTTAAGCATGCTACTTGCTCTCGATACTCTCTTGGAAAATGTCAAGCTCTCTTCCACCAATCTGCTTCATGAGCATTATAATGCTCCTTTTTGCTGTAGATATCTGAAGACGTGTCTCAGTTTATTGCAACACAAGGTCCTCTACAACACACTTTTGAAGACTTCTGGGAAATGATAATCCAGCATCGCTGTCCTGTGATTGTGATGCTTACACAATTGTTTGACAACTACAAGGTATTCAACTGTTTAAATTACCAGGTAAGCATTGTAATGTTAACAAGACAAGATATCTTGTTCTGTCATGTGACAGAAAGAAAAAAATTGAGATTTTTTGTGACCAGGCTTCTGATAAAAAATTTTCTACCTAGGTAAAATTCTAACTTTTCTGCCTTTTTCATCTCTTGATTTTCATCCTCTGTTATAATTAGATCTAGCATTTTTATACTTTCAGAAAGGTGCAACTGAACCTTTGATACTGTTTTTGCATTTTTGCTTGAGATACTTTGCCCCTTTACTATGTACTCTTCTATATTTTGAGTGGTGAGATAGGTTGGGGAAAAGAAACAGTAGAGAAAAAAATATCTTAACCATCTCTTCTTGCTTGTCAATCTTTATTACACACCTCTGTGTATAATTTCTTACACAGAAAGGAACAAACAGGTTGGTATTTTCAATATATATGCTACTACATCTTCTCGAAAAATAGAAAAAAGAAAAGGTTGGTAGTAAATGAATGCTCATTTTCTATCAGCATTCTTTTACATTAGGGGTGTCAAATGGGCGGGTTGGGTTGAAATTGGAAATATTACAATGGGCTGAATAGAAATCGGGTTGAGTCTTGACCCGCCCAAGTTTACTTTGGGCTCAAATGGGCTGGGTCTTGACCCGCCCAATTTGACCCGATTAATCTCAATAATTTAAAATATTATTATTTAACTTTTATAATCACAATTTGAATTTCTGCTCAAGATTTTTTTGTTAAAAAAGTAACAAATGGATAGATAAATCCTAAAAGATGTTGAATTGATAATAATTCATACCTTCAATATAGGAACATATCTTAATAAAAAAATTTAAACGGGTTAAAATTGGAGATTGAATTGGGCTCAATTGAGAATTCTCTTCAAATGGGTTAAGCTTGAATGGGTTGGGATTGAACCCAATTCAAATTATCTTGAGCCCAACCTTTAAAATTTTGGGCGGGTTGGCTGGGTTACCTATGTTTGGGTTCATTTTTGACACCTATTTTACATCATCCTTTCTGGCCCTAATTCAAGCCGGAGGTTGTGGCTTTAAGGTCTGTTGGAATTTGATATAGTCATCACTGTCAATCTTTCTGCTAGTCATCACTCATCACTGGCAATCTTTCTGAGTAGGGAATGTTTCTCCTATAGACTATTTCAGAGCTTGGGCATATTTTGATGGAGTTGGTATAAGTAGACTTCTAGTGTGGTGCTTAAAGATATTATATGATCACTAGCTTGTGACTTCGTGAAGAATATAAAGCTTGTAGGTGAATAACTTTTGCAGAAAATCAGCTTCTGTTGGGGAAGGTTCCAATTGCAGTTCATATTCCATCACGGGAAAAAGCCCTAGTTTTCCCTTCATATAAGCTTGGTAGATCATTTATTTATTTTTGTGGTCTTTCTCTAGTTTCAAAACTGTTATACTTGGATTTTGTTGGTTATTTGAACTGCAGAAGGATTAGCAAAGTCTAACATGCAAAGGCTTGGCGGCTATTCTAGGATTGGAATTTGGGCTTAATAAGTTCTTCTTTCCCTTCTATCTTCCTAATACCCAATTAGCTGAGAAACAATTTCCTGGGCCAAATGGAAAAAAGGAAAATAAGAGACCTTGTTTCATGACCTTTATTCTGGATTATATTCAACTCTTCACACAAAGAGAGAGGCTACTAGTTTCCTTTCAATCACCCTGTATCACCTATTAACCTCTGAATGAATTTAAGCATTTATCTTAGTTGGTTTTTACTTCATTTGTAAGTGATTAAGCTGGTGATTGCGTCATTTTGACTATTTCATCTTTTCCTCTTTATGAAAAATGCAATGCAGATTGTCAAGTGTGGGGATTATTTTCAGGCAGATGGTGGTCCCAGAAGATTTGGCAATATAGGTATTGTTACGAAGTGGATAAAGACGACTCAGACTTCATTGATTTTGCGATGTCTGGAGGTGAACTATATTGAGGTTAGTAAATTATTCTCTGTCCGTGTTATACACAAGGAGAAGAGCATGAAGAATCTTGTTATGTTGGACATGTATATGGAACCGCTGGAAACTATTTACCTGTTTCATTTGATGGAGAGTGAGAGTTGCTGATGTACATATTTTGATTTCTGCAGCATTTTACATATCTAGACTGATACAGTTCTTCTCCAGTAAATATGAGTCCTTGGCTTTAGAATACCCTTCTTTAAAGCTCTATGATCACGCATTGCTCTTTTTGCATAAGTTCTCCCAAGATTTGGGTTCTTTTTTTATGAGAGCAAGAATAAAAAGGAATTGCAACATATGGGGAAAATTTTGCAATATTATATGATGATTTCCATCAGTATTGCCTTCAACAATCAATTGGATAGTATGGTGTCATTTTTGCTCGTTGTCTCCTCTTGTATATAATCGATGCAATTCCATCTCTAGCTTCAGTTAGTGGTTTTAAAACCAAACATTTTGTGGATATAGGTTTGATTTTAAACCAAACAGGAAGACTGATTGGCTTGTAAACCATCCAGATATGGCTTTGGAAACCTGCCTTTTGTCTATTTCAAGGCCTTGTCTTAGTTGCAGCAAGACTTTTTAAGTAAGCATAGATAATGATTATGAATGCTAATTAAGTGGAAAAGATTCTTTGGTAGTTCCTCACCCCTCCTTCACTATTTTCAAAGTCCCATTTTGAAGCACTTTATTCTACTGTGGAATCGTTTCTGCCTGCATTCTTGTTCCTTCTTTTACAATCTTTGATGCTTGGATAGACTGTTTGAGATAGATGACAACACCTTTTCCCCTCTTCCTTACAAGAGGACAACTTGAATGCTAGTTCTATTTGTTTTATCTTGTGTTTAAATTACTTTTATAGCTGCGTACACACCACCCTCGCCAGACCTCACTTGTGGGATTACACTGGGTATGTTGTTATAGCAAATCTAGTTTTTCTCTTGCCATGTAGTAGGTGGCAATAGACGACTTGTTTGCGTGAGAAGGCTCACAATCGGTACTACAGTCATTGCGGCAATCCCTTAGCGATCTCTTTCAAGTAATTCTGGCATTTTTATTGTTGGGAGTAAAGAAAAACTTAAGTGTTTCACTTTGCAGTACAAATGCTTTATTTCGTATTATGATATCAGAAATGTGGTTTCTTTAACCTTGTACTTTTAGTGGAATTACCTTTTGGCAATCTTGTAAGTAGTTCATACAATGGTATGTAATTGTGGCCCAATTCTCCCACTCACTTGTCATCCTTACATATAGTTAACATTAATTTCTTGCCTATATTATGAGGGAAATGGCAATAAATGTGTGATCTTTTCTCCTTGCTATTTGCCAGTCAAAAGAACCACCTTTGTGTGTTTTACACATTCAATATCCCGACTGGCCTGACCATGGAGTTCCAAAGGACACTCTTGCTGTTCGTGAAATACTGAAACAAACATTTAGTGTCCCACCCAGTCTTGGACCAATTGTGGTGCACTGCAGGTTTCTGTCATCATATTCCCTGTAGATGTGCCTTTTTTAATGATTCTGTAATTTATTCTTTCTAAAGCCTGACATCACATTCTCTTACACAGTGCAGGTATTGGTAGGACTGGAACATACTGTGCAATCCATAATACCATCCAAAGAATATTGGTTGGAGATAAGTCTGCTCTAGATCTCGTTAACACAATAACCATTTTTAGGTCTCAGCGAATTGGGATGGTTCAGACCATGGTACAACAGCTTCTCTTCGTTATTGAAATTGTGTAATACAACTAAAGCAGATAACTGTTGGAGTAGTCGAGGTTTGCAAAAGCTGGCCCGGACACTACCGTCATAAAAAAAATTATATATAGTTGCCCCAGTGTCCTTATTTTTTGTATAAAAGCTAGTCAGATGTCTTGTATTTTATTCGCTATACTCTCTTTTTCTCTTTTGGTATTAGTTACACTTACCCTAAGAATCTATACTACTGTGTTTCAACATTCTTAACTAATCTTTGCTCTTAGGTTCTTAAGTACTTATTGCATGGAATGTCTGTTCTAAACTACTATTTTATATTACAGGAGCAATACCTCTTTTGCTATGATGCCATTATCGATGAGCTTGAAGACCTCATTTCAGATAGCCAATGAAAAAGAGAGTTCATAATGGTAATTTTCAATTTTTCAGTGTCAGCCTCCTCGTTTTTTCGTAAATTAGTTCTAACCATTTCATGTGTTGTATTCCAGCAACTGGTTCTTCCTTGCTGCAATCATGCTTCTGTCCTTGCTTACAAATGAGAAGAAATAGAACAATAATTTGTTCTGAAGCAGCAAATCAGTTGGGTCCACTTGAGTTTCTTACTGTTCTTACCATGTAGGAATAAGCATAAAACGTGCAAAATATCGTATGTTGTATTTCTGTTTGGAAGTATATATGTTTTTAGAGAGGGAAAAAAAACTTATTTAACACACTCTTAATCGTACCCTGCTTATTGTTGATTCCATGTATGGCAAGTTGATGATGTTCAAGGTACCAGAATTTATTAGCTTTTACACCAACTTTCTTGCAATGGTTTATGTGAATACCTTACATAAAATAGAGCTTTGTCGTGCTTTGGTGCTTGACGTGACTGGGGAGGGAGGAGGCTTCAAATAAAGTGCGTAAAATGAACCTATCCTTCTCAGACTTCATTTGCGGAACTTTTTATACTGATATGGTATTCTTTGGTGTAATTAGTTGTGAACAAAAACAACCCATTAATACCTTCTGGTAAATAAGAAGTATAATAAGTGGCTTAGTGTAGTTAAATTATCGTTTCACATTCATACACCATGACAAAAATCATACAAAAGCTTTTATATTTGTTTTCTCTAACTTTTAACATTATGTATTTCAATTAGATAGTATTCTTGCAACTTCAAGGTGAATTTCAAACTCTATTAAATCTATACATAAAAAGATTTAAAAATACCTAATCTGCGGACGAACCTCTCTGTCTGTTTCTGATTGTACTTCAAAATATATTGATTTAACTGGCTTATGTTCACACCATGTGAGACTATTACGATGGAAATGAGGCCAGTAGAATTTCTTATTTACATTCTACAGTTAAAATTAAAAATGAAAGAATCTTATTCATTCCACCGCATTCCTTGATTATAATTTCATTTATTATGGATTCATTTTGATATTTTTATTTGACTAGTATATTTTAGAGTCTCAAATCGAATGATTTGGTGTTATGAAATTATGGTAAATATTTTGTGTAAACTTACATAAATTCTATAGTTTTGATATGAAATTACAATATATTCCTAATAAGTTTCTAATTACATTAATACCTCAAAAGTTAAAAAACCCGAATACAATAATTGAAGCTCAGATATATTAAATACGATCTTGGATACATTAATATGTGGCTCGCATACATTAAAAACTAACTCGGATACATAATATGTAGCTTAGATACATTAAATACTGGATCGAATATATTTATGTGTAAATTGAATATATTAAAGAATAAATTTTTTTAGAGATTTTTGAAAGTAATAGGGAATAATACAAATGAGTAAAACAAAAAAGGGTGTATTTTGATTTGTCCAATATTTTCTTATTAATTGCAATAAACTATATTTCTGACCCGACCCGACCACAAAAAGATTTAGGAAGATCACATGGCCCAAAACCCTTCTCTTCTGCCAGTATAATACCCTAGCATTTTGCCTGGACACAGCTTCAACAAAAATACTTTATTAGTACTAATAAATATATTCAGTTGAAACAAGCGAATCAAAACCCCAGATTCTCTTTTTTTGCTGCAGCGGCGAAAATGGCGAACCCGGAGGAGGCTGTGGATTTCGAGCCAGAGGAAGACGATCTGATGGACGAAGACGTTGACGCTTCATCACCTAGGGCACCGATGCCAAAGCTGAAATCAGCCATTACAGGTGGCGGCGGCGGTTCTTCTGCTTCTAAGAAAATCAAAGGACGGGGTTTCCGTGAAGAGACTGCTGAGGCTGAAAGGAATGCTCGCCTTTCTGCTCGATTTGATTCACTTGACTCCGAAGGTGGCCCTGGACCTGAACGATGTTAGTTTCTACTCTTAACTCATCTTTTATATAACCCAACGAACTTTCTACCTCCTTTTTTTTTTTTTAGAATTTTGTTCAAATTAGGGGAAAATGTTGCAGTAGGTTAACAATTCATCTAAACAAGCGAATCAAAACCCCAGATTCTCTCTTTGTGCGCTGGTGTTAAAGAATTGCTACCTATAATTGTTTTCTCCATGATTTTGTGACGGGAGGTTGATAGTTGAGGTAATGGGTAAAGGGTCTCTAAGGAAATGTTTTAGTCTGGTTAGAGACTTCTATTTAGAGAATATCTAGGTTTAGGATGTCTTAATTTTAACAGGTTAAAAGTTGCTTGTTCTTATAATTGTTTTTCTTTTGGTATTTGTGTTTTGAATAAAGAAAACTGCTACAGGTTGGTAATCCGCGTAATGTAATGACCCTCGAAGGAGTGTGTTTAGTTTGGTTTACAGTCTTGAATCTAGAGAACATCTAACTTTAGAAGACTAACATTGAACACTCAAGTGTTGACCCTGTTATCTTTAGAGTTTTTCCACGGGGTGCTTTTATGGTTTTATTGAGTGTATTTCGTATACTTTCTAGTTTTGGTTTAATTTGTTATCTGTTATTCATTAGTTGAACGATATTAAATTGCTTTTGTGAATGAGACCATGTTAAGGTTTCACCTACATTGTATAAGCAAGCAGAATTAGAGAAGTGAATAAAGAAGTTTGGACCTACTGCTAGTAGAAGTTGATTTTGTTCATCTGTGTGTGAAGAAAAGCAACTAGAGAAAGGAACACTCAAATATTGCTTGTACTCATCTTCAAGTTGTTAGGACCCTGTAGCGGTATCTAGAAAGTGGAATAACTTGAAGATTTTTAAGTTGAGGTCTTTTTTTGTCAAAAGAAATAATTAAGTTGAGGTCTTCATTTTCAGAAAGAGTGGGAAGTCGTGAAATAGGGTAAAATGTGTGTACTTAATGTATATCTGTGCTGTTTGGTCCCCTCCTCTGGCCATTGTGCTTATAAGCCTCTGCCCTCCAGCTTCGTGTTCTTTACATTGTAAATGTGCTAACTAGTTGGATTGGGTTCCAGCTATTACATTATTTACACCTAAGAAGCACTTAAGGTAGGCTGTATATTTGTCACTTTATCATTGTTGCTTAGCTTTTAGAGAGAGCTAGCTTGTATAGCTAATCCAACATACCCTGAACGGCTCAGCTTGGTCTTCAGCACTTGCTGAAGTAGTCGGAGAAGTTGGCCAATAGAATCTAATATGCTGATTTCAGTTGTAGATATTGGTTGTTTGATTGCTGGGTCACCAGCACTTCAAGTAATATGTAATTTGTGCTGGGTATCTGAGATATTTTTCAAGTTATGCAATTCTGATGTAATAAACATCCCAAAATGTCTGATAGGTGCTGATTCAGACATGCATATGTTGCCCC